>NW_027556402.1:174075074-174185074 GCF_003287225.1 Phascolarctos cinereus | reverse complement strand
GTTCAGAGACAGACCTTGAACCCATCTCTTGTTGATTTCAAAGTCAGATCCCAATCTATTATGCCATTGTATTTTTCTAGATTTGATTTTTATTTGAATATTAATTAACGAAATTTTACTGCATAAAATTCCAAGTGATTATACCTTTACCAAAGAGTATTAGAAATTATAGATTTTTGTAAATCAGAGGGGAGTTACAGATTACTTAGCCTAATCCCTTTATAGATAACAAAACTAAGGTTCAGAGAGACTATGACTTGCCCAAGGTCACACAGCTGGGCAGTGGCTGACCCAGGTAAAAACCTTGTCTTTTTGAAAAATAGTCCAACGATTTCTCTACTACTTTCACCATCACCAGTCACTATCGGGGAAAGTTTACTTCCTTTGCCTGTATTCAAAGTACTGTCTCATTGAATGTAAGTTATCTTCCTGCCAAGCAATGAGAAAAGTGAAGATTTAAGAAAGTAGAATTAGAGATATGAGAAAGTTAAATGGTAAAATTAGATGTGAAATTCCTCTTCTGCAACATAAAAATTTACAAAATGAATATAGAGTGAATTTTACACTAAAATTATTTCTAAGAGGCAACTTTCACATCAAAGTACCTTCAATGTTGCAAGTAAAATTGAGTTTGACCTTTAGTTAAAGATCAATTCAACAGGGTAACCAATTTGGATCATTCCCATTGGAGATTACCTAAGAGTGGCTCACTGCATCTTGGCATGGTAAAATGGCTATTAAGAGCCATTGCTGCTATAATTCTTTTAGAAACAGATAGTTATGAGAGAGTCATATGATGGTTATTACTTTGTGATTTAGATATTATTTAATGAATAGTAAGAAATATCTATCAAGTCTAACTTGACAAAGAGAACAGAGAAGAATTCTAATTTAGCTGAGATGACTTGGAAAAATACTGTAATTCCTGAAAACATGGCCTGCAGAAAGACAAGAAAAACATTTTTGATATTTGCATGTCTTCCACTTGAAATTCTACAAATACTTTTCAGACTTCAGGTTTGGTCCCATCATGAAGAAGGGACTAAATTGCTCACCTTTTCCAAGGGTATCAAGTTTAGCTATGAAGATCAAGGTATTCTATGGTGATGGAATATGGTAGCAAACAGAGCTGTTACTCAAATTGAACTATCAAGGCTTATTCCAGAGTGTTCATCCACATTCAGAGAGGTACACTTAATTTTTAAATAATATTTTAATTTTTCCCAATTACATGCAAAAAAATAAATTTTTTAAAAAAGTTTTGAGTTCCAAATTCTATCCCTCCCTGAGACAGTAAGCAATCATATATAGGTTATACATGTGCAGTCATGTAAAACATTTCCATAGTAGTCTTTTTGTGGAAGAAAACTTAAACTAAAATAAGCAAAAAAAAAAGAAAAAAAAAGAGGAAAATAGTATGCTTGGTCTCTGCTTAGACACCATCAATTTTTTCTCTGGAGGCAGATAGCATTTTTTGTAGTCCTTTGGGATTATCTTGGATAATTGTATGGCTGAGAATAGCTAAGGCATTCACAATTGTTCATCATACAATATTGCTGTTACTGTCTACAATGTTCTCTGGTTCTGCTGTCTTCACTATATATCAGTTCATGTACATTTTTTCAGGTTTTTCTGAAATCATCCTGCATGTCATTTCTTATAGCACAATTATATTCCATTACAATCATATGCCACAAATTGTTCAATCATTCCCCAATTGATGGGGAATGACTCCTCAGTTTCCAACTCTTTGCCACCACAAAAAGAGCTGCTACAAATAAGTTATCTCATGGGCAGCTAGGTGGCAAAGTGGATAGAGTACCAGCTCTGGAGTCAGGAGGACCTGAGTTCAAATTTGGTCTCAGACACATAACACTCACTAGCTTTATGACTCTGGGCAAGTCACTTAGCCCCAATTGCCTTACCAAACAAACAAACAAACAAACAAAAAAATAGGTTATCCCCCCTCCTTTTTTTTCTAAATGTCTTTGGGATACAGACCTAGTAGTGCTATTGCTGAATCAAAGGATATGCACAGGTTTATAGCCCTTTGGGCATAACACTTCATTTTCAAGAAAGTGGTTCTCCCCTGCGTAGTTTGCTTGTTAACTTGGAGAGTGCTCTCCTGGGACTTCATGGCCCTCCATTAGTACTTACCTCATCACAATGAATCCTTTGTCAATCTCCACCCTTGTGTGGAGGGGTGTGATTGAATTGCCTAGGCAGACCTCACTTCTTCCCCATACTCATCCATAAGTTCTCATTGCCATGAATTCCCTCTTCTGAGCACACCTTATTCTTCTCCAAACATCTTCAGCAACACTGATTGAAAGTGGTAGGAGAAGGTTATTCGCCCTCTTTCCAAGCATAATGCACCAGCAACTGGACTATCCTCTCTACTTCCTCCATCCTCTGGTACCCCCATCCCAATCCTCATATATTCTTTACCATGACTAGATTCTCTGCTTTCCCACCTTGCCACAGATGGAGGAATTTTTAGTTAGAGCTCCAGTGACTGTATTTCCTCCCAAAACCCAGAACTCCCTCAAAGGATTTTTCTTTGATTTGTAGGCTGAGTGGAGAGGGTGATAATCTATTCAGTGGAAGACGCACCCACTGAAATTCAATCAGAAGTTCTTAAAGCACTGAAATAAGTGAATTTCATTTATATGAAAAGACTTATAAAGGTATAGGTATTAAATCATTTTGAGTTAGATGTTTCCTCCAGTATAAAGTGCTGGTCTGATGCTATGTCATGGTGTAAAGAGGCCAGTGAAATAGTGGAGGCAATGGGCAGTCATTTTCAATAAAAGCAATTCATCCAATGGTTCAGAGAATAAGGATCATGAATTTTTAGTTTGATGGGATCTTGGAGGTAATTTGTTCCAAAATCTTTATTTTACAGGTGGAGAAACTAAGGCCCATTGAGGGTCAGGTAGCTTGCCCAAAGTAAATTGAGGTAAATCTATTTGACATTAACTTTAATGAGGCCACTAATTCAGTGCCCACTACATGCCAACCACTATGTTAGGCCTTAGGCATATACATTCACAAACAAAACAGTTGCTGTTCTCAAAGACTTTTACATTCTATATGATGTTAGCTCTAATTGCAAATAAAAGCTCATGGAGACATAATCTTTTTATTTTTAAAAAAGTTTTGAGTTCCAAATTCTCTCCCTCTCTTTTTTCCCTCCCCCACTTTTTGAGAAAGCAAGCAATATGATATCAATTATATATGCAAAGTCATATAAAACATATTTCCATATTAGCCATGTCACAAAGAAAAATAACAAGAAGCAAGAAACATAAAGTTAAAAAAAGTATGCTTCAATCTGCACTCAGAGTTCATCAGTTCTCTCTCTGGAGGTAGATGGCATTTTTCATCATGGATCCTTAGGAATTGTCTTGGATCATTGTCTTGATCAAAGTAGCTAAGTCTTTCATGGTTGATTATCCTTACAATATTGCTATTACTGTGTACAATACTCTGCTGTTTCTGCTCACTTCACTTTGTATAAACTCATATAAGACTTCCCAAATTTTCCTGAAACCATCTTGTTTATCATTTCCTAGAGCACAATATCATTCCATCGTAATAATATACTACAATTTGTTAAGCCATTCCCTAATTGGTGGGTTGCTAGAAAGAGCTGCTAGAAATATTATTGTACATATAGATCCTTTTTGCTTTTCTTAATTCTCTTTGGCATACAGACTCAGTAGTGGTATTTCTGGGTCAAAAGCCACACACAGTTTTATAGTTCTTTGAGCCTAATTCCAAATTGTTCTCCAAAATGGTTGGACAATTCACAATCCCACCAACAGTGCATTAGTATTTTTATTTTTTCACATCCCTTTTAGCATGTATTATTTCCCCTTTCTATCATGTTAACCAAACTGATAGGTATAGAAATGATACCCTAGAGTTGTTTTAATTTGCATTTCTCTAATTAATAGAGGTTCAGAGCATTTCTCTTGTGACTTATTGATAGCTTTCGTTTCTTCTTCTGAAAGCTTCCTATTCATATCCTTTGACAATTTTATCAACTGGGGAATGGCTCTTTTTTTAAAAAATAAATTTGGCTGAATTCCCTACATATTTCAGAAATGAGACCTTCATAAAAAAAAATTTGCTCCCCACCCCCAATTTCCTGCTTTCCTTCTAATTTTGACTTCATTAGTTTTGTTTGTGGAGAAACTTTTTAATTTCATGCAATAAAAAATTTCCATTATACTTCTCATGAAGTATATCCATCTCTGTATATATCATCTATCTCTAATTTAGTCATAAACTCTTTCCTTATCCATACATCTGACAAGCAAATTTTTCCATGTTCCCCTAATTATGATACCACACCTTTATGTCATTTATCTGTTTTGATCTTATTTTGCTATAAGGTGTGAGATGTTGGTCTAGGCCTATTTTCTAATAATAAACTGCTTTCCAATTTTCCTAGCAGCTTTTATCAAATAATGATTTCTTGCCCCCAAAGCTTGGATTTTGGGGGTTTATCAAACACTAGATTACTCTAGTCATGTTCTACTATGTATGGTATACCTGATCTATTCAACTGATTGATGACTCTATTTTTTTTAACCAGTTATTAGATTGTTTTTATGATTATCACTTTGTAATATAGTTTGAAATCCAGTACTACTAGGTTTTCTTCCTTCACATTTTTTTCACTGATTCCCTTGATATTCTTGACTTTTAATTCTTTGAGATGAATTTAATTTTTTTTTCTAGCTCTCTAAAATGATTCTTTGGTAGTTTGGATTAGTATGGTGCTGAATAAGTAAATTCATTTTGGTATAATTGTCATTTTTATCATATTGACTCGGACTACCCATGAGCAATCAATATTTTTCCCAATTATTTAGATCTGTCTTTATTTGTGTGAAAAGTGTTTGTATTTGTGTTCATATAGTACCTGAGTTTGTCTTGGCAAATGGACTCCCAAATATTTTGTAATATCTGCAGTGATTTCAAATGAAATTTCTCTTTTGATCTCTTCCTGCTGGGTTTTGTTGGTACATGAACACATAGTTTTAACCCTCCCCCAACCCAAACTCCACCCCTCTTACCGCCACTATTTATACAGGCAATTTCACAAGAGATGTGCATGAGTATTGTAAAGAAAGTAGAAAGGTAGGACGCAGAACAAAGTAGGAAGTAGTAGAAAATTATTTGTGTGTGTGTGTGTGTGTATGTGTGTGTGTGTGTGTGTGTGTGTGTGTGTGTGTGTGTAGGACCCTAGAAATTCAAACCAATCTGATTTTAGGAACACTTTTTTTAGCACCTACTGTGTCTAAGGTCTTATGGTAGGTGCTGAGGAAACAAAGATGAAAAATTACATAGCTCTTGCCCTCAAGGAATTTACAGTCTATGGAATGTAAATTAGGACCGATATGGGTGAAATAAATTGCTTATGAACCCACAGTAAATAACAGAGCCAGAAAGAGAACCCAAGTGTCCAGATACCCAGACCAGAATATTCTATACTACTTTCCCCAAAGTCAAATATAATAGAGCTGAAAGGAAGAAAAAATAGAACCAGAAACATTTTTTTTGGAAAAATTTCCCATCATGAAACAACTGAAAAAAAGGACAAAATTAGAGCATGAGCCCTTCAATAGTCAAATGGATTTGTGATCTAATCTATTTAAAAATTCTTTCTAATGACACAGATCTAACTCCATTCAAGCCTGCTTATCATGTGTAGTTTTTTGTTCCCTAACATGGGGGGGAGAGTGTCCACTCAATGTGGCTATCCTTGATTTTTCTTGACATTATGAGATTATTCATAGAAGTACTCTGGCTGTCCATCTGTCATCCATGGCTTTTGCCATATGAACAATCCATTTCCTTTTACTATCATACATTGCACTGATGACTTTTATTCCTGCTCTTCTTCAAAGTTCTTCATTGGCTATATGTTGTATTTTGCTCATACTCATCATGTTCATCCATTGTTCTCTGTGTGATATTTATTTGTAATTTTTCAGAGACGTATGCAATATCTCACTGCCACAGAGCAACCCAGGTAGAAGGTTAGTGTGTGTGTGTGTGTGTGTGTGTGTGTGTGTGTGTGTGTGTGTGTGTGTGAGAATCAGGGTTAAGTGACTTGCCCAGGGTGACATAGCTACTGAGACCAGATTTAAACCCAAGTCCATTTAAACTCCAGGGCTGGTGCTGTATCCACGGTGTACCATAGCTACTCCAGAATTTTGTTATTAAAAACATGGACCTTTTTCTTTTCCATGATTCCTTTTGGAGTCATCAAAGGAGCTTTGCAATTTCCTAAAAGCATTCCAACTCCTTCTCCTCTTATTCAATCTTGGGCTCAAGTCATTGTCTAACTGTTCTCTGACATAGATATACATAATGATAGACAGAAAGTTGTTATGTGTAGGCCATCCAAATGGACTATGATCATCATCTCGGTAATAGACATTCTTTATTCATCTGGTCAGATGCACATCTTTGAGCCATTAACACATGTCTTTCTTAGATTTTCACAGCGTTCTGCAGTTTGGTGCTAGCACAATAACATTCATAATCAGAAGCAATCATAGAGAATCCTTCTTCCATCTGGACTCTCTGCTACATGTCCTCCATCAAAGTGCTGAACATCTTTGATGAACATATATTTCCCTGTTTTATGCCATGCCTAATGTTTATAATCAGAAGGTCACTGAACAGGTTATTTCTGTGGTTATACCTTTCAAATAATCCTGAATGATTTTGACATATGTATGGGAAGGAATGAATAAACAAGGTTTAAAAAAAGGAAGAGAATTCACCTGGTATGCAAGGCCCTTCATAGTTTGATCCCAACTGACATTTCCAAACTTATCTTCCATCATTCCACAATATAAGTTGTCCACTGAACGTGGCATGTTAGCAAAGGTATACTGATAAATATTTACCATCCTGCTCCCGGGAAGGGGACGTACACCCACAACATATTTTTAATCTGTGTTGGTAATATTTTCTCCATCAAATTCTTAAGTCTAGGCAAGCAATACTTTTTTTTTAAAGCCCTAATTTGTAGTATTTGTTAGTTTCCAATTTATAAATGCTTACACTGAAAATTTGGCAATCAACTCTCGTAAACCCTGCATGTATGTTTTTTTCTCCATGTTCTTGGTTGAACCATTTTACCCTTATGGAAGGGTTATTTTCCTCTGACTCTCTATATGAAGTTATACTTAGGCACTGCAGCATATAGTATCCTCTCCCTTCCCTTAAATTCTATAGAACCTAATGCTTATACCATTTACTTGGACTCCATCTCCTTTTTTGCCTTCTCTTTTAACATTTCACTCCTATCACCACTTAAATGTTTCACACATAAATACCTTGTGCCCTCAACTGTCCCTTGAGGACATGGCATATTTCTTTTAATCTTCTACAAAACCAAAAATGGTGCTCTGTGGATCATAGTTACTCAATTAATCCTTTTGAAATGAACAAATGAATGCATTCTTTATTTTTACCTGTTGAAGCAATCTTTTTTTCAAGGCTAGGAAGAAAAGTATAATTTATTTAATTGGGGACTGTTTTATTTGTGTCTTTGTATGCTCAGGGCCCAGGACAGTTATTTATTTGTTTATTTATTTATTTATTCATTCATTCATTCACTCACTCATTTATTAATGGGGGAGAGAACTGAACCTGCCTGTACTTTAATTGGCATAGGGAAATCTTGTTGAGAAAAACTCCTTTTTTACCAATGTTGATGGTACCTACTCTGCAACTTATAGTCTTCCAGACTTACACCTATGGCATTGAGAGTTTAATGGCTTACCTAGGTCACACAACTACTTTGTGTCAGAGGCAAGGCTTGAACCTCAGTCTTCCTCTCTCCAAAGCCAGCTACCTATCCACAACACCATGCTGCCTCTCACCTGGTACACAGTAGGCATTTAATAAATGCTTGTATGGCACACATATGACATAAACCTTATTCAGCTCTACAATGTGGGTAGAAATTGATTATTTTGGCATCACCAAAAGCCAATAGAACACTTGTGATTTTAATGTCCATTTTTGCTCTGTGGGTTAAAGGTATTTCCTTTTCAATAAATTATAGATTGTAAACTATAAGAGACCTTGAAGAACATCTAGTTTAATTTCTCCACTTCACTAAATGAAGAACCTGAGGTTAAAAGAATTTAAATGATTTACCTAAGGTAAGATTTGAACCTATGTCCTCTGAATGCAAATTCATTGCTCTTTTCACTGTGCTATGCCCTCATAGAAAAACATAGCTATGCAAGACAAAAAAATTCCAATTGAGCAATGACAGAATGTGTCATTAGGAAGGTAAATACCACATGACACCTGTGATTCAGCTGTTCTCAGACAAGGGAATTCTGTAACAAATTGCTATTACTTTCATTTCTATTACCTTATTCAATCTCACTACTCTGTGACAAAGAAAGCATTTTTATTCCTGTTTTACAGATAAAGAAACTGAGGTTCAGAGGTTATGAATCTTAGAGGTCATATAAGTAGTCGGTGGCAGAGGGTGCGGTTTTAACAAGGGTCTCCTGACTCCTGGTCCATCCATAGCTACGATTTTCTCAAGTTTAAAGAGGGAGAAAAGAACCTATTATTCACTAAATAAACATAAACCATCATCAACTGAAAGTCAGAAAAAAGGAGGAGGAAGGGAAGACTCATGATCACAGTTATTAATTAGCCCCAGGAAAAAAAAAATTCCAGGGCTACCCATTGTATGTATATCTTCCAAAGTATAGAGAATTAAAGGGAAGGCAGAAAACCCCAAAGCAATTGGTTAACATAGACAGAAATGGTCCAAAAGTACATAATATTTGATAACACCTGATATCAAGGGATGCATTTGCAGGGCAGGCAAGGAGAATTAGAGGAGCTATTCCCATTCACAATAATAGGATTTGCACACCCAGTGCTAAAAGCATAACCTTAAGGAGGTGATTTTCTTTTCCCCTTTATTCCTGTGCATAACTCCCATTAATGTTAATATGCACCTATCAAGGGGAAATATACCCCTGAGCATCCCAAATAGACTCAACAATATATTTAATTTAGATGAGTAGTATAGTTACTGAATATTAAATCAATATCTATTGGTTATTAAAACATTTTATTCAGGCTTGACATTTATAGGTTTCTAGTGGCATTTTTCTTAATATATATTATTTGAAAATCTGAGTAAGTGAGCACACACTTTAGGAACTTGTCCTGAGAAGGACACTTAGTACCAAATGCTATCTCTGGATAAGAGAATCTTTTTTTCCCAGCCCCATAATGTCTAGGCAAGCAACATGTGTAGTGATTCCCAATATGGAAACTCACTCCACATTGGAGATTACCTATTGATCTTGGAAAGTGGCCTGGGGCACAGAAGGTTAAATGATTTACCCATTGTTAAGGCAGGGGATTTTTGATAAGTCCAGTACTTGAATCCAGCTCTTCCTGACTCTGAAGTTGGCCCCCTATCCACCATGCCTCTCAAGTTTAACCAGGTAAGTAATTAGGGGATATTGGGATCTTTTTTACCTCAGATGGTAAATAGTATTGTTAATTACCCAAATGGTGAACAATGGAAATTCACTAAGTTCAAAGTCTATCATAATTATAGATCATTAAATATGGAAGATCATCCAATCAACCCCCTGTTTGAAACATGAATCTCATCCACAACATCTCTGACCTACAGTTATCTTAATTAAAGACCTCTAGTGAAAAGGAATTCATTACCTATTGAGGCAGCCCATTCCATTTTAAGACAAATCAAATTATTAGGAAACTTTTCTTCTGTTAAGCCAATATATGGCTCCATGGAATTTCTATCCATTTATGGTCCTACTTCAATCCAGGGCCAAGCAGGAAAAAAAAAATCTAAGCCTTGTCCCTCATGACAAGCTTTTGTACATTTAAAGATACCTATTATATCTCCTCTAAGTCTTCTCTTTTCCAGGTGAAAGAAGTCTATTTTTATCAAACAATCCTTGCCCAACATGATTTTGCATCCCTTTACCATGATGATCATCCTGATCATAAGAGACATTTGTCTTGTCATTGAGAAGTGTCCTGGTATGATAGAAAGAGCACTGTATTTGGATTTAGGAAACCTGGGTTTGAGTCCTGCCTCTGACACTTAACCTACTATGAGACAGTAAGTTAACTTCTTTAATCTTGAGTTTCCTCATCTGTGACATGAGGAAAATAGTGCTCATACTGCCCACCTCATAGAGGTGTTGGGAGGAAAAGGTCTTTGTCAACCTATGTAAATGTAAGTTATTACTACTACTTCCTAAAATGTGGCACCTGAAGTGGGACAGAATATTCTAGATGTTACATTATAGGATCATAAATCTAGAACTGTAAGGGACCCTAAGAAAGTGCAGTCCAAGCACTTCATTGTACCCTTTAAACTGAAGCTCAGAGAGGCTATGACTTTCCCAAGGTCAGAAAGACTGTAAGTGACAGGTAGGATTTGAAATCAGGTCTTCCAACTCTAAAAACAGTACTCTTTCTATTGTACCACGCTGATTAGAGCAGAAAACAGTGGGCTGTGTGAGTATTATTATCCTCATTTTATAGAAAACAAAGCTGAGGATAAGTAAAGTTAAGTACGCTTGGTCATGGTCTGATGGTTGATGGTCACATCAATAGGAGACTGGCTATCAGATGATGAAATGTCATTTGACCACATCAATCCATGAAACAAAGATAAATTTATAATGGCCCTTAGTCCTATTGCTTCTCCACTTCCACTTTTGTGATGGCAATGACAGTGATGAGAAAGGATGTTAAGGTTCACAAACTTTTTAGACCATCAACAAACTTCAAATTACTTGTTGCTATTTTAAGTGTGAGCTCATTATCTCACATTTGATCATATGATCAATAAGTGGACATATTGCTAGAGGAGCTAGATCATATCAATGTTGACATCCTCACTGTGAGTAAAACTAGAAGAAAGAAGGAAGTTGCAGCTAAATGGAAGGATGGTTCACAGCTACTCTTTGGAGAGGCAAAGAAAATAGTTGGTAGAATCAGTTTTATCATATTCCAAAAGGCTATAATGGATATTATTTCATGGCACATTTGATCATCACATATTACAGTATTAATGACAAGTTTTTGCAAAAAAGTCATCATGAAAATAATTGAAGCATTTGCAACATTAGTTACTGAGGATGAAATGGGAAAGCAATTATATGAAGAAATTGATAAGCCCTTCCAAATTAAATCAGCGTCCACTCTAATATTTAGGACATTGGATACAAAGATGGGAAAAGGTAGGATAGGGAGAAATATATGGAAATATGGTCCAAGAGTGTAGATTATACAGAAGTCTCACACCTCTATGTTGTGAATACTTTTCTGGTGAGCAACAAATACCATCAAAAATAGTGAAATTGACCACATTTTAGCAAGTGCTATGATCAGGGCATTATCCCTGAGTCATCAGTCTATGCACAGTCAAGCCAGAAGCTTGCCATAACTTAGAACAGAATTTACAAAACAAAAAAAAGAAAGACTAGTGATAAGAAAAAAAATACATATCATGACAAAAAAAATCTCACCCTGGATTCTTTATGTGTTTAAAATAAAAAAATGGGCAAGAGACAACATAAACAACATTGGCATTGACTCTTATAATTTCTTCCAGAAGTTTACCAATGTAAATTAATGGCAAAAACAAGGAGACCAAAAGAGACTAAAAAGCACCTTAATAAACATTTGCTTACTTGCCATAGCTGCCAAAGGCAACACTGGATTGGACTATAAACTCATCTCTAAAATCTTACAAAGACTAATGGCTACTCATCAACAACATCCTCTCAAAACGCAGAAAGAAGCAATGAAGGGTAAAACCAATTTAATGAAAGCTTGGAAAGAGATCCAACTAAGTAAAGTCATCTCAAGGGCATTCAAGGGTAAAAATGGAAAGAGAACTACAAACAGAAGAAAAATGGAAAAGATTTACAAAACCATTTAAGCAAACTACTTTTTCCACCAAACACAGTCAAAAACAACCACATGTGCATCCTGACATCACGGTCTCTGAGGTGCTTATAAGGAGGCAGAAATGGCATTAAAGTAAAGAATGATTGGAAAAGCAACTGAACTGAAACAAGTATACATGAAGAGAGTCATAATGAAGGCAATATAATTGTGAAGATATTGATAAACAAATATGCTAGATATCTAAAGAAGGTTAAAATACTTAAAGCATAGAAATCAATCTTTGACTTCATTAATACCAAGTAAAAGTAGTTGAGTCAATAACTACAAACCTATTCCTACTCTCTCATCTATAGAAAATCACAATCAGGGTCATCTGTGCACAAATTGAGGACATCCTTGATGAGGGTATTAGTAAGGAAATTGACCACATTTTTACTTTCTCACAATTAACTTAAAGACGTTAAAAAATCAAAGAATCCTATAAACTTATTGATTATTTTTTTTATTAGGTAGAACAAAATACTACCTTATGGGCTCTTTCTCAGCAAAGGTTTTCCCATACATACATCAAAATTATTCAAGATTTCTTGGAAGATGTAAGACATAAATAGCTCTGCTCAATTATGCTTTTATAATATGCATTAGGTAAAGAAAATATATAGGTTTACGTAAGTGTGTATGGATAGATTGATAGATGTGTATTTAAACATATACACATGCATATATACAAACAAGGCATTTATATACGTGCATATAAATATATATACATATACAACTTGCCTGATGTATATTATCACAGTATATATGTACATATACATATATATGTACACTTATATATGTAGGTATATACATTTGTGTGTATATGTAGATAGATAGCTAGATAGACAGACTGGCAGACAGACAGATAGATAGATAGATAGATAGATAGATAGATAGATAGATAGATAGATAGATAGATAGATAGATGGATGGATGATAGATATAATATATAGATATATTACACACATGCAAACACACACAGTATGGAAGACCATCTCAGAGGGAGCACACTAGCAGTGAGCTAGCAAGAGGAACCACTAAAGGCATCCTGCAGAAGATGGGATTTGAATTAAATCTTGAAGGAAATCAGGAGAGCTAGGAGTCAGAAGTGAGGAAAAAGAACATTCTATGCATGGAGGATTGAAGATGAAGTGTCATGCATGAGGAACAGCAAATAGGCTAGTTCAGCAGGATCACAGAGTGTTTGAAAGGGAGTAAAGTATAAGAAGAATGGAAATGTAGGAAAGTACCTGGTCATGAAAGATTTTTTTAAAAAAATAAGATTTTAAAATAGATCCTAGAGGCAACAGGAAGTCACTGGCATTTATTGAGTTGGGGGTGGGTTGGGGAAGTGGCAGTTTGGAGAATGGATTGAAGGTGGGAAAACTTGAGAGAAGTAGGCAAATTAAGAATCTATTGCAATAATGAGATGATAAGGGCCTTTACTAGACTGGTAACTGGTATTGGGGGAGTAGAAGCATCAGAGGTGAACAATTTTTTTTTCAAGTGGGTCTCAAATGGGAGTAAAGGGATGGGTAGGTAGCTAATTACCTGGGGTAGAGAGGCTTTCTTTCATTCTCTCTCTTTTTGAAGACTGAGAAATCCTGATCATATTTATAAGAGCATGTGGGGGGTGTTAAATTTAAGATGCATGAAAGATGAAGGGTTGATTGCTGGGACAAGATCCAAGAGAATTTAGGAGATGGGAGCAGGAGAACAAGTAAAGGGATTAGTCATAGAAAAGAATCAGAATGCCTTTGGCTCTGAGACAAAAGGGAAAGAAGAGCTAATGGATACTGAAGTTTTGTGGAATGGAGGTAGAGAATGGAAGAAGGTTCCAACAGATGACTTTTGGCCTCAGATGATCTTTGACTTTACTGGGATCAATGTCATCCAATGGGAGTGCCTCAACCACTCTTTTCTCTACCTCAAAATTTCCCTAAATTTTTTTTTGCCCAATCTTTCATCTTCCCCTGTTGTCTCAAAGGAATAGCTGTTTCTTCTTTTCACTGAAGTAGGCAGCACAGTCTTTTGTATGGAGGTTTGAAGACTTGGAAGAAAAAAAATTGCAAAAGTCACTGTAGGTGATGAGATATGAAATCAATAAGATTAGAGTAAAAATATGGTACACCATATATTTTTCAAGGAAGATTTGATGATTTCAGTTTCCATGGTAACAACCCATCTGATAACCCAACCTCACATTTTCTTGACCTCTTCAACTTCTATGGCTTCTGTCACCATTCCATTCAACCATCTATTAACACAACCACACCAGGGACCTGGCTGCCACTCAGAACTTAGGATCCTAGAATCATGCACTTACTTTTCTAATTTTTAAGATCTTGGACTGTTTTCCCCTATGTAACCACTTCATCCTTATCTTCTACAATTCCATTCATTCAATTTCTACTGAGCCTACTCTTCCCTTTTCATATCCAATTCCTCAATATCACCATCTCCTTCAAATTCATTAGTCCCTTTCTGACCTTTGCGTCTACACCAAACCTAGATTGCATGGTCAGAAATTTGAGTAATGGCCTTCTTGTCCTTCTATTGTGTCCACCTTGTTAACCACCATGTATGAGTCACATACATTATGTAGTTTCTGCTCCTATTCCCAAGCTATCAAAGTTGCTGGTGAAAGTCATGAATATTTATTTTTTTTGGTTATCTAACCTCAGACAAGCCTTTATCAGCCATCCTTGTATTCATCTCTGCTCTCCTACTACAATCTCCACAGTGAGAATTTCAAACTAACACTCTGAAACCCATTTCTCTCTGTCCCTGAATCCCCACCTCTCCTTTAGCAGATTATTTCTCTTTTGACTTTGTTAAGCAAATCACTACCATCAGTACAGTTTTTCTCAGACTCTCTTTTTCCCCCTCAAAATTTATCTACATTTCCACCTACACTCTTTTCCCCTGCATCCTTAGAGGAAGAAGTACCCTTTGCTCCCTGTAGACTGAGAGATTTTAATCCCATCACTTTCTATATCTCTGTCACTCGGCTCCAACAATTATTAACTAACGCGAATGCGTCTTCAATTTCTCCATTTCTGCTAACTTGTTCCCCCTCTGGTTAAAAACATAATCAGGTCTTAAAAATCTAAGAAAAGTTTTTCTCAAGGATACTATAGTCATGTGTGTGTGTGTGTGTGTGTGTGTGTGTGTGTGTGTGTGTGTGTGTGTGTGTGTGCGTGTCCTACCATCTAAAATATAATAATCCATCAAAGCTAAAGTGGAATGTAATAGCAATAATAAAGTCCTTCATTACAACTGAACAAATATTTTAAGTACCTAGTATATATATGAGAGGGACTATGCTAAGACCTGGGGATAAAAAGACAAATGAAAGAATCCCTGTCCTCAAAGAGCATACATTCTACCCAGAGAAACTATGTGTGTATATATATATTATATATATATATATATATATATTATATATATATATATATATATATATATATATATATATATATATATATAATATATATATATATATATATATATATACACATATATATATATATATATATATGTATATATATATATGTATATATACATATATATATATATATGTATATATATATATATGTATATATATACATATATATATATATACATATATATATATATATACATATATATATACATATAAATACATAATTAATTTGGGTAAACCAAGAATACTAACAGGTGGGAGGACCACTGTTGGCAGGGGCTTGTGTCTCATTCATTTCTCTCTTCCTCATGTGTTGAGTACAATACCTTGTACCCAACATGTAATCAATTTGTTATTGTTCTGTCATATTTCAGTAATGTCTGACTCTTCATGACTCCAGTTGGGGTTTTCTTGGCAAAGATACTGGAGTGGTTTGCCATTTCCTTCTCCAGTTCATTTTACATATAAGGAAACAGAGGCAAATGGGGTTAAGTGACTTGCCCATGGTCCCACAGCTAGTAAGTGTCTAAGGCTGGATTTGAACTTACGTCTTCCTGACTCCAGGTCCAACACTCTATCCACTGCACCACTTAGCTGCCCTACATGATCAATAAATATGTTTTAATTGAACAGATTGGGAGGAAGCTCTTCTGCTGTCCATTGATAATAGGCTTCCATCTCTATATATTTATAGTTTATGGAGAACCTAAGATAATGGAAAGAATCTTTGCTACCTTTTACTTCCAAATCTAGTGTCATAATCATTGTTCTACCAAGCATAGCATAAAGAAAAATAATAGGGCCAGAAAATCTTAGTTTTAGTTTTGATCTGTTAGAATATAATCTCCTTGAAAGTAGAAATTTTTTTCATCTTTTGTATGTATATCTCTTAGAGTCTATCATAGCTCTTGGCACATAGAAGTTGTTTAATAAATACTTCTTGATTTATAAATTGCTTCTGCCACTAAATAAATCTTGGGCACACTACTTGTCACTTCTTTTCTCTAGGCCTCAGTTTCCTCATCTGTAAAATAAAAGGATTTGACTAGATGATCTCTGAGGTCTCTTCTATCTCTGAAATTCTTTGATTTTTTTCCTCAGGATCATTCTCAGGCAAGGTATCCTAATTGCATATTTGAATCTTACTATTTTCAGTTTGTGACAGAGTTTGGCTTAACCACAGTATCCTAGATTCAACACCACCCACCGCTTCTATCCATTTTGTACTGTCAGAGGCACATCAAGCAGCCTCTGAGTGTAATCACATCAAAATCGATTTTCATGGCTGAGAGAAAAATAATGGAAATTTCTCTAATGTAGAAAATGCATGTGTTCCTTTTGGTTAACCAAAATAGACTATACATCAAGCCTGTCAAAATTAAGTTTTCTTGATTCAGTGCTCTTCCACAGACTTGTATACAAATTACAAAGGCTTGTGGTGAAAGGCCGTAACGTAATCTTCCTGTCTTCTCCAGGGCTATTCCTACATGCCCTTCACAAAATGCACAGTCTCAAAAAGTAGTCAAGCTCCAGGCCTAGTCTCTAGTCAGCATCCTTAAGAAAATTGCTAGGTGTGATGGCAATCCTTTAAATCTTTTTAAGGTAAGTCAACAAATCATCTTCTCCTTGATGCAACAAAATACATGGGATCTTAGGAACATAACTTCAGAGCTAGAAAGGGTCTTGGAGGCTATCTAGTCAGTCTTACTCCTTAATTAAATATGAGAAAATGGAAACACATGATGATAACTAGATAATTTTAAAAGAAATCCAAATGGCCTTCTATTCAAATGTTCAAAATTCTACCTTTACCGTTGGTCCCCAAAGGGTGAGACTCTCCAACATCAACTTTAATTTGAGGAATGTCTCCTAGTTAATCAAACATTGAGTTTGTTTTGAAAGAAATTCAGTAGACTCATCTTTTTAATGAGGTGCTCTTATAGGGGATATCCAATCAGAACACTTAGATATATGGAGAAGGAGAATTAATAGAAAAGCAACACTAAACCTCTTCTGGAAAGTCACAACAAAGAAGACAGTTGTGTACTTATCAGGAAGCATAATTTTAGTCACTTTTTGCTTGAATTATTCAGATTGTTTGTCTGGATCTATAGAGGGCCATGGCCCCCTGAGATGCCATGGCCCCCTGAGATGCCATTGCCTGATACCAAAGGAGAAATGTGATCCACCATTGAGAGGGTGGGAAGGTGAGTTGTATCCTCATTTTTCACAATAGCTACTTGTGAGTTCTGTCTTCAACACAACCACACCCACTCTTATTCCACAAACACTCTTCCAATCCAGGTCCTTCCTCACTGTGAAAGCTCCCAACATCCACCCTTCTGAAATGCACACTGGTCACCTTTTGGCTGTGGCAGGTACTCTTCAGGGGACAGTCTCTGTACTGAAGGACAGTGGCAATTAAGTTTGAATTTTCCCCACCCTTTTGATTTTGGGTACTGCAGAGTGTCACAGGATGAGTAGGCATGGATTTGTTTTGCTCATCTCAGATCTTATTACATTATCATTCCCTCTAAACACAACCCTCTTTCAAATTTTCCTAACTCTTTCAAGGTCACAGCCCTCCTTCTCAGCTTTACATCCTCAGTATTATCTATGACATTTCACTTTCCTTTACCCCACATATCCAATAAATTGACAAATATCGTAGTTCCTCTACTCCCATAGCCAACCCTCTAGCATAGGCCCTTGTCACCTTTCACTTTGACTAACGCAATAACCTCTTAATTGATCTCCCTGCCTCAAGTTTCCTCCTCTTATTCAACCTCTATCTAGTTGCCAAAGTGACTTTCCTAAAGTGAAGTTCTGACCATGTCCCAGAATACTCAGTAACAATGAACTCCATGGCCTACTATTGTCTCTAAGATCAAAGATTAGTTAATCTCTGCATCATTCTTTTTTTGATAACTATTTTATAAACTTTATAATGCACATAATTTTAATACACTATTAAATATAAGTATATCTACACAAACTAAGGTTGCATGCTTAAAAAGTGTTTACTGATAGAGTACTCAATTGAAAATATTTAGAGGGCATTGGTCTACCCAGGCCATTTAGAATTCAATAGGTGGTTAAAAAAAAAGTCCATAATCTCTTTAGCCATAAAGCTCTGTGCTTAATGCAATCTTACAAATAACATTAACATTTTCATTATCAAGAATGGGAATCAGACCTAATGTGGTTGCAAATCGCTAAGGATTAATAAATGAGCCAGTTTTCCATTAGAGCATGACAGTAATTTTTAAATGGCTATTAATCAATCAATCAATCAACAAGCATTTATTAAGTACCTATTATATGCTATGTGCTAGGCTAGGAGCTGGGGATACAAATGCTAAGAATGAAACATCTCAGGAGAGACAATTAGTGTATATAAAAGGACAAACAAAATAAACATAAAGAAAAGTAATACACATAAAGACAAAGTAGTCAAATCCAAGGAAGTTCCAAAGGGCAGAAACTAGCAGTTAGGAGAAGCAGGAAAGCTTCATATAGAAAGCAGTACTCGAGCTGAATTTTGAAAGAAGAGAATCTGTGAGGCAGAGGTGAGGAAAGAGTACTATGGATATCAGGCAGTACCAGTAGAAAGGAATGGAAATGAAAGTTGTAACATGTATGAAGAGCACAGAGAAGGACAGTTTGGCTGAATCACAAAATAAGGAAACAGGGGAAATGCGCATTGAGGCTAGAAAAATAGTTCGGAGCCAAGCTGTCAAGGATTTCACAAACCAAACCAAGTTTACATTTTATCCTAGAGGCCACGGGTGTTTATTGAGCAATGGAGGACATAATCAGATGAACGATTAACAAAAAAGTGATGACCCTTTGGCAGCTTTGTGGAGGATGGATTGGAGAAAGGAGAAATTTGGGGCAGGAAGGCCAATTTGGGGACTAATGCAATAACAAGCAAAGGTAGGTTGTGGTGAAGACCTGAATGAAGGTGATAGCAGATAGAGAGATAGGGTGGGGCATGAGAGGTGTTGGAGGGGGGTAGAAATGGCAAGATTTGTCAACAGATTGTACATGGTGGATTTTGGAAAATGTGCAGTTAAGAATAATGCCAATGAAAAGAAAAGCAAAGACAGAAAGTGTATAAATAATTATTTCTAGGGATTTGGTTGAGACAGGGAAGAGAGATATGGAATGATAGTTTGAGGGGATGACAAAGTAAAGGCTTTTTTTTAAGGACATGTTTAAAGGCAGTAGTGAAGTAAATGGTAGATATGAAGAGGTTGAAGATTAAAGAAAAAGTGGAGGAAGGGCCTCACTGATGTTGCAGCCCTTTGGAGAAGACAGGAAGTGATGGAATCAAAGGTGTATGTTTAGTGTGTTGGCTCTGCCAAGGAAAAGGAAAATCCTGTTATCTGAGACTAGGGAAAAGGAGGACAGACTGGGGAAGAGTGTCAAGAGGTTTTAAGACAGGAGAAGAGAGATTTCATGACAAATGGCCTTGATATTCATAGTAAAATGAGAGGTGCAGAAGAAGTTGGGAATAGTCTCTGTGGGAAGTGAGATAGGGAATAAATTAAGGAGAAGTAGAAGAATGGCTTTGCTATAGTCAGAGTCCAGCTGAAATTGAATAACTTGAATTTACAATGTACCCAATCAATGTGCTTTTGTGAGTTCTTCCAGCGTGGTTCAATATCATGTGGCGAGACATTTAGAAGAGGGGGATGGCGGGAGTAATCCAAGCTAGAGATTTGACAAAAGTTGAGCAGGAATGGGATCTGAGATGGAATCTGAGAGCAAAGGACAGTGTAGAATTTAATTGTCTTCACTATAGGATTGAAATTTGAAGAGAAGGAAAGGAAAGTTAGATTAGGGATGATACCCTGAAAAAGTACTGAATGATGGTAAGATTGGAGTTTTTAGTGAAGGAGAAGAAAAGGCCGTTGAGGTACAGGGGGAAATAAAATGATAGGAGTTTTTGATTTATGGAGTAAAACGTGTGGGTAATGGTGAGGGCTAGGGTGTGATCATTCCTTTGTTGACTGAGATGAAGTGAAGGGGTATTTCTGAGATGTGAAGTAATTGAGAAATTAGGAAGTTAGGAGTATTAAAGAAATAGCCCTATGAATGCTGAAGTCCTCAAGTAAAAGGGCTAGAATTGAGGAGGAGGAAAACATGGTGGGCTAAGTGTTGAACTTGAAAAAGAAGGGAGAATGATTTCATGGTAGTCCATAATAACTAACATAGATTGTTTGGGATTTTTTAATCTAGTGGACTATAGAGAAGAGGTGGCTGAATGATGGTGAAGGGAAATTCTTGAAATGGCAATGAGAAGAATTAAATGTCCTGACTCTTCCAGGATCAGCATGTACACTAGCAGCCACAGGAGGAGATATAGTTTTTCAAAGCTAAATGAGTGAAAGTCACACCAGTTCCAAAGAGGATAGCCAGGGGTTCAATGTTATCTGGAGGAAGCCGGGACTCAGTGAGGTCTAGTAAATGGTGTGAGAGAGAATGACAGAATGAAATGGTTTCTAAACTATGCAACAAGAATTTCAGAGAACACAGAGGAAGGAGTGGATAGGGTTCAATATGGATCAGGGTAGGGTTCAAGAAACTAGGAGGTGAGATTTAGGGTTACTTTGACCCTTTGTGGCCAGTGACTGCTTTATACATGGATAGAGTAATGCTCACAGTCTCAAAAGGGTATTAATTGTTGCTTGAAAAGGGCAAATGGTGGGATTAATAAGACCAAACATGCATGATATCTGGCTGTCTTCTTGTGTTATTCCCCTTAAATTATGCTACCACCTTGAGAGTTCCTTGAAGTTGTTACTCTATGACCTCAGAAAAGCAAGGATGAGAACAGTGCAAGCTTCTTGAGGGCAGGGGCTGTTTTGTTTTCTGTCTGTGTATCCCTAGGCCCAACACATTGTCTAATAGTGGTTAAACTGCTTATTGAATTAAATGTGTATGCATAGAAAAGTCTACATCTTTTTCAGAGTTGTGAATAAGATTTCTTAAAAATTTCCTGCTAGTAAGCCTACCTGTACAAAGCCCAGTTTTAATTTAAGAAATTAAAGCTTTGTGTTTTTTTCTTCAGATTATTCAGTTACTTTCTAAATCCAGATTATCACTGTCTTTCTTATTCAAAAGAAATTCTTCCAACAGTCATATTAAAAAAAATCAATTCTGAGAGTTTTATACTCAAGAAACACAATGAGAAATTGGTTTGCATGTCTAATAAAGAAAAACCTTGTTAAATGAGAGGTTGCTGTTTTAAACTTCTGGGGATTATAAACAAGGAATCGTGCTAACAAATATGAGAAAATAATGATTGTTTTCACTGGGGAACAGATTCAGTTTTAGTGATCCTCCCCAAATAAATTGGTTTTCAAAAGCAAAAACACTTCCCTTCCCCAAATGCTAGGGCCTTCCCACACATATATTTGCTAGCTAGGAACCCATTCACATTGGTTGCTGTGTAATGCCTCACAGAAGGACTTTGGAGTCCTAAAGTTCTATATCTAGTTACAGAAATAGTCCAGGCCTTACATGTTTAAGCAAAGTGGAAGGATCTAGGAAAAGAAACCTTTTGAGTTTCTGGAGTTCTCTAAAAATCTGCAAGGGATGTTGTGGTGGTTGTTGTTTTTACAGTATCTTAGTAATTGAACATAATTCTACCAAAAACATTTGGATTTGACAACAATATAGTTCCAAGGAAAACTGGGGTGTAGTGAGAGGGCCAATTTAATAAGTTGTAGTCAACAGTACCCTAATCAAAGCATTCTATCTCCCAGATGGTGTGCCAGATGAGCCCACATTAACATAATCAATAGTTAAATTGATCCACACTGATAAGAAGAAAGACCTGATATGGGAAGATTTCCTACTTATGGTATATATTTAAAGATAATCATTTTCAGCCTATTCAATAGGTAGAGAAATTTCTCACTTGCCCAACCGGGTTTGGAAAGAAACACAAATTTTAAGAAAATCCTTTCACCAGATTACTGTTTTTCCTAGACAGCATACCAACAGAATAATTTGTTCCAGGAGTGGGTGCTGTAGGGAGTAATTCTACAATCTGACCCTTGGACATTGACCAAAATCTGAAATAAGATGGCTCAGTCTCACTTCTTCAACCTTTATAAACTTGAACAAAAGCTATATAAGATTTTATTCTTAATATAGTAAAAAAAATCATTATAACATTACTTGTTATGCACATTCTGATATATAGAGAGCTAATCAACCCCAAAGCTTAATTATATTCATTCATTTATTGATTTAACTGGCCTTTATGCAATGGACTATGCTAGTGACGAGGGGCTTTAGCATGATTTTAAAAAAAAGAAGACTCTCTTCCTACCTTTTAAGAACTTATAGTCTAGTAGAGATAAGACATAAATTAGGATCTAGTACATACATTACAGACTATAAAGCTCTAAAAGATGAGATGAGGCAGAAATCATTTCTTGCTGGAAAGATTAAGGAAGGCTTCATGGAAAAAGAAGGTGGCGTTTGACTTAGACTTCAGATGATGGCAAGGATGTCAACAGATGAAATTAAGGAGGAAGGCATTTCAGGCCTAGGGAATATTAGCAAAGGGTAGAAAAAAAGCATTTCTCAGGGAAGATGGAAATCAAATGCATTTGTATAGTATGGTTCTGTACCTCCTATTTCATCACTGTGGGGAACTCCTGTTATGGAAACACCCTTCACAGCTGCAGGTCAAGTTATCAACGAGCACTTATTAAGTATCTAAAATACCAGGAATCAGTAACATAATCTTAGAGAGTCACCCGAGACAAAGAGGTTTAAAATGTCTTTTCTGTGGTCACTTACCTAGTATTTGTCAGAGTTAGGACTTCAACCCAGGTCCTTCTAACCCCAAGATTGATACTCTACCCACTCTCCCCATTCCCAAACACATTAGAGTAGCATGAGTAACAGAATCACAGAATGTCAAATTAGCAAGGTAACTCAGAGCTCCTCAACTATACCTAAATTCCTATATAGCACCTCTGATAAGTGGTGTTTTAACCTACACTTGAAATTCACTAGTGTAATCAACATTGCTAATGACAGTCCATTCCATTTCTGGACAGTCCTAAACAGTTAGAAGATTTTACTTATGTCCAGTTGAAATCCGACCTATCATTCTATTTATTACAAGTTTAACATGAAACAAATTTAACGATCTTTCATATATTACATCTTTCAAACAGCTATCATATACCCAATAAGTCTTCTCTTCTCCAAATTCTTAAAACCTTCATTTAATCATTCTATGAAATAGTCTCCAGTTTCCTCTGCAACCCAGCAATCTTCTAAATTTTAGTTAGAAATCAGCATACTACTTCAAATGTGGTCTGCCCAGAGCAAAGTACTGTCTTTCTGTACTCTCTTTCTTCACTGGTTTTTGACATTATGTTTTTATTAATATAACCAAGATTCCATTAGGAGGGTTATTTTTGGCCCTCACTATTGATGGAAATGTATAATCTAATAAAAATTTTGGATCTTTTAAAATATTAGCTATAGCTACTTCTAACCTATACTTTTCCAATTGATTTTTGATCCAATTGTTGAACTTTACATTTATTTTTATTAAATTTCATATTAATGGAAGTGGAATGGCCCATTCCAACAAGAGCTCCCTCTAGGTTTACATTGCCAGGTTGACTGGATGCCTGTTGTCCCAGTCCATTGTATGGACAACCTATAGAGCAGACATATCGGAACATATATCGTGAACAGATGCTCACAGCTTTACAATGAGCTGAGCTCAGAACTAACAAGGAAGAAGAGAACAGGAAGGACTGCATTCAGAAAAGTGTGCTATACTTTCAATGACCACAATGTTTCCTTGGGACAAAATCCCATCTTTTTAACACCAATATTATTCCAGTGATTCTATACAGTATCAAATCGTATACTCAATCAATCAGTCAACCTTTATCAAGTGCTTACTATGTGCCAGGCACAGTGCTAAGTGCTGAGGATAAAAAAAAGAGAGGCAAAAGGTAGTCACTGCCTTCAAGGAACTTATAATTTTTTGGGGGACAAAGCAAGATATATACAGAATAAATAGAAAATAGTTAACAGAGGAAGGCACTGGAATTAAGAGGAGTTGGGGGAAGGCTTCCTGTATGTAAATTCCCAAAGTAGGCAACACAGTGCCTTGGGGGACACTGGAATGATTCAGGGTAGCATTAGTAGTCTTTGGTGCAATTGGGGGGCACTGAATAAAAATAAGGGGGTGGTGGCAGCTTAAGAAAAGAAGAAAATTTTGAAAACAACATTCCTACATGTTTCATCTATTGTGTAATAGAGTTAAAGTTGTAGTGATTACATTATTTTCCAAATAAACACACAAAATGCAAGTTATAACCAATCAGTGGTCATGTCCACTGACAGGTCTTAACAAGCAAGTGTTGGCAGGCGAGCAAGCAAATGTGTCACACATTGTCACTAAGTCCAGCATGTATCAGCAGGAATATATAAGTGTAATGACTTGTTTACAGTATGATACTATATGGTTAAATAATTCAATATTGCATCATCAAAATTTCAATGCAGGGAAAAATATAAATTTACAATAAATTATTAAATTTAAGATGCATCATTAACAAAAATTTATATTTTTGAAATGGCACAAATTTAAAAAAACAAAAAAAATGTTCCAGAGACTTCTGCTTCTGGGAGCCAAGATGGCGGAGTAAGATATGAGTCTCTCTTACCCTCTCCTATTAACCCCTGAAAGCCCAGAAAATATCACCAGATGAAAAATCCTGGAACAGCTGAACCAGAAAAAAGATGGGGTGCAGCAGTCCAGTGGCCCAGGTAGCTTGAAGAATTAACTGAAAAGGCCTCCCTTACCTTGGGTGAATGGGAGGCATCCAGCAAGCTAGTGGAAACCCCACCTCAGCATGCCAGGAAGAGATCCTGAAGCCCAGGTGGTGGAGCTGGAAAACACCACACCTGGACCCCCAAGTGCCTCATTGAGGGTGGAGGAACTGGTGGAAACCAGCTCAGAAAACCACCAGGTGCCTCGGCATTCTACAGCAACCGGCTCTCCCAGTGCCTCAGCAAAACTAAGAGAAGCAGTGCTCCTAGAGGCCCCAGGCGGATAAACACCCTACAACATCCAACTGAAAGGAGCTGAAGAAAGCAAAAGGAAGGAAAGGCCTGGGTGAGCAGGAAATCTCCAGGAGCCACACTACCCAATCCTACCCTAGAGTTCCAGTGTTGCAGATTCCATCCCAACACCAGGTAAGCTGCCAGAATCCTACAGCCTCCAACTGCCAACATTGGAGGCCCCAGCACACAAAGCCATCGACCAGGCCCTAGGCTCCCAACACAAGAAGCTTGGGTCAGTGCCCTCTGCTCCCCAGCAGGAGAGCCCAATCTCTTTAAAGGCCAGGAAATAAGCAAACATCACGAGCAAAAAGAAAAACTACGATGGATTATTATTATGGGAAGAGTGAAGATCAAGGCTGAAATTCTGAAGAGGACAACATTATCAACAAACCCACATCTGGAACCTCAAAAGGGAATATGAACTGGTCTGAAGCCCAAAAAGCCTTCTTAGAAGAGCTCAAGAAGGATTTTAAAAGTCAAATGAGAGAGGTAGAAGAAAAAATGGGAAAAGAAATGAGAGGTATGCAAGAGAGAGTCAATAGCTTGGAAAAGGAAGGACAAAAATTAACTGTAGAAAACAAGTCCTTAAAAAATACAATTGGCTGACTGGAAAAAAAAAGTACACTGAAGAAAACAAGTTCCTAAAAATACAATTGGCCAAATGGTGAAGGAGGTACAAAATCAAATAGAAGAAAGCAATTTGTTAAAAGTTAGAAGCTAATGACTCTATGAGAGAGCAAGAATCAGTCAAACAAAAACAAAAGAATGAAAAAATAGATGAAAATGTAAAATACCTCATTGGTAAAACAACTGACTTGGAAAATAGATCTAGGAGAGACAATTTAAAAATTATTGGTCTACCTGAAAATCACAATGAAAAAAGGAGCCTGGCCAGTAACTTTCAGGAAATCATAAAGGAAAACTGCTCTGAGGTCTTAGAGCCATAGAAAGAATCCACCGATCACCTCATGAAAGAGATCCCAAGTTGAAAACACCAAGGAATATAGTAGCCAAATTCCAAAATTTCCATATCAAAGAGAAAATACTGCAAGCAGCTAGAAAGAAACAATTTAAATATCATGGAACCACAGTCAGGGTTACACAGAACCTTGCAGCTTCTACATTAAAAGACCACAGGGCATGGAATATTATATTCCATAAGGCAGAGGAGCTTGGATTACAACCAAGAATCAACTGCCCAGTGAAAATGTGCATGGTGTTTCAGGGGAGGAGATGGACATTCAACAAAATAGGGGACCTCTGTGCCTTCCTGACAAAAAGACCAGAGCTCAACAGAAAATTTGGTCTTCAAATACAAGACCTAAGAGAGACATAAAAAGGTAAATGGGACAGAAAGATACAATATGTTGTTAAGGGCAAACTGTTTACATCCCTACAAGGGAAGATGACACTTGTAACTCTTGAGAACTGTATTGTTATTAGACCATGTTAAAGGGGTATACATAAAGGGGATGGGTATAAATTGACTTTGACGTAATGATGAAAAAAATTTAATCAAGTGGGTTAAATGCATCCAAGTAAGTGAATTAATCTAATCTAAGAAAATGTACTGAGAGAAAAGGAAAGGAGGAGGCAGACAAGGGTAAATTACAGGAAAAGGCACAAAATCCTATTACAGCAGAGGGAAAGAAGGGAGGAAGATGAGCATTGTTTGAACCTTACTCTCCCATCAGAATGGAATAACATAATCAGTTAGGCATAGAAATCTAACATGCCTTATAAGCAGTAGGAGGGAAAAGGGGAAAGAAAAGGGAGGGGGCTAATAGAAGGGAGGTAGGACTGAGGGAGGCGGTGGTGAGGAGGGAAAAGGAGAAAGAAAGAAAAGCATAGACAGGGTGGGGAAAGGATGGAAAGAAAGACACATATAGTAATCATAACTGTGAATGTGATATATGAATGTAATGGAATACTATTGTACTATAAGAAATGATGAACAGGCAGACTTTAGATAAACCTGGAAAGACTTGTATGATTTGATGCTGAGTGAAGTGAGCAGAACCAGGAGAACATTGTACAAGGTGACAGCCACATTAAGTGGTGACTGACTTTGATAGACCTAACCCCTCTCAGCAATACAAGGATCCAAAAGGCTCATGACGGAAAATGCTATCCATGTCCAAAGAAAGAACTTTGGAGTTTGAATGCAGATCAAAGCATACTATTTGGATTTTTTTTCTTCTGTGTATTTTGTTTCCTCTTTCTGGTTGTTCCTCCTATTAGTTCTAATTCTTACAACTTCACTAATGTGAAAATATGTTTAATAGGAATGTATATATATATATATATATATATATATATATATATATATAATATATATATATATATATAGCCTATATATTAGATTGGGAGGGAGGTAGAGAGGGAGGGGGAGAAAAATTTAAAATTCAAAAGCTTATGGAAGTGATTATTGATAAATTAAAATAAATTTTAAAAAGCAATGTTCCAGAGGAACACTGAGTATTTTTTTTAAGGGGCAGGAGGCTAAATAAGTCTAGGAACTTCTGCTGTAGGAGACAGGATTTTAGTTGCAACTTAAAGGGACCCACGGAGGTCAGTAGTCAAAGCTGGGGAGGCACAGTGTTCCAGGCATAGGGGATAGCCAGAGAAAATGACTGGATCCAAGAGATGGAGTATCTTGTTTGTGGAACAACAAGGAGGCCAGTGTCACTAGATTGAAGAGCATGTCTTGGAGAGTAAGGTGCAAGCAGACTGAAAAAGTAGGAGAGGGCTAGGTTATGAAGGGTTTTGAATGCCAAACAGAGCATTTTGTATTTGCTCCTGTAGATAATAGGAAGCCTCAAGAGTTTATTGAGTAGGGAGTGATATGATTGGACTTGCGTTTTAGGAAAATCAGTTTAGTGGCTAAATGAGGTAATGATTGGAGTGGGAAGAGACTTCAGGCAGGCAGACCCACCAGCAGGCTTTTGTGATAATCAAGGCATGAGGTGAAGAGGGCCTACACTAGAGTAGTGGCAGTGTCAGAGGAGAGAAGGGAGAGTATGAGAGACGTTACACACCTTGACAACAGCTTGAATACGGTGGGGTTAAAGATAGTTAGCATTCCAGGATGATTTCTGGGTTGTGAGCCAAGTCTCTGAAGAATCAGAATTGTGAGTAATCCAATGGGCAATGGATAAATACATGGTGGCTGTAAATGGGATGTAGCTTATTATGAATGAAAAATTGCATGTAAGAAATCACCCAAAAGTTATTATTGAAGAGGTATGTTACCAGAAAAGGAGGTGAATCTCATATATAACTGGAGCAAGGGAGAACAGATGGACATGTGTTCCCCCAGTGATGTCAGGAAAACCATCAACATTATGGATAGGAATATTTATAGGAGAAAAATCAGATCACAGATTTATAACTAAGAGGGGTTATCTAGCCTGACTTCCTCATTTTATAGATTAAGAAACTAAGATCCAGAGATTAAATGAGTTGTCCAAGGTCACATGAGGCAGAAGCAGGATTCAAACCCAAGTCCTCTGATTTCAAATCCAGGTTTGTTTCCCCTGAATCATGCTGCCTTAGCATTGCATGTGATGGAAAGTAATAGATGAGTCAGGATCTGCACTACAAGAAGGAGTACTCATATCAAGGAGCCCCCATATAAGTCCTAATGATATTTGATCTTTTTAGGTTTGGCCAAGTGTTCCAACCTGTCAGAGTATGTTTTGAATTGTAATTTTGTTTTCCAAGGTGTTAGCCATCTCTCCATTCTCTACATCATCTGGAAATTTGATGAACATCTAAATCATTGATAAAAATATTGAACTACAGGACTGAATTCATATGCCTGGGACATTGTACTCAAAGCCGCATTCTAGGTTAACACCAATCCATACATTACTCTTTGTGACCAGTCCTTCAACTAGTTATGAGTTCACTTAGCTGTACTATCAACAAGCCCACATCTTTGTAACTTTTCTAGAAGAATACCGCAGAATACCTTATCAAATGCCTTGCTGAAATGTATAAGCCCTGTGTATCATGTGCCCAGCATTCCTACAATCCACTAGTCTAGCAATTATGTTCCAAAAGGAAATTAAGTTAGTTTTGCATGACCTACTTTTAATGAACCTCTGATGACTCTCAGTGGTCCCTACATTCTTTTCTTAGTCCTAATAAACCATCCATAAATAATATTCTAGAATTTTGCTAGGAAATGAAATTGAGTTCGCCAGCATTTAGTTATAGGCAATTATTTAAAAACTGATCTTGTTACTAATCATTAAATCAATCTATAATTTTTTTTAATTCTTAGACTGCTTGCATGTTTGTTTGTTTCCCCCCCCCCACTATATTCATTTGGTTAAATTGGCAAACCTAGGGACAATTTGAGGAATACAATTTCTATTCCTAAATAAAAAAATCAAAGAGAAACATTCAGTTGATAACCTCAGAATGTTTAACCAAACTACAATGTTCCATAAACAAAGACCAGACACCAGAAACATATCTATTCCTTTTACCATGTTTTCTTAAGGACTTCACAATTTTTACGTGTATTGCTACTCAGTCACATTATTACCAGCTGGTGGGTGGGACAGATGGCAGCTGATCTTGGAGGTCTGTTTTTGTCCTGATTCTCATTCTTTTTTCATGCCTTTTTTTAATAGAGTTTTGGCTGATTTTCCTTCCTTTTATTCCTTAGATAATTGTTTACTTTCTTTAGTTGCTCTTTTTTACTTAATTAGTCTAAATATAGTTATGTTTATTGGGTGCTTGCTTTGCTATCTCTGAACTTGTAGTAACAAGCCTCTACTTTGTCAGTTTTCTCTCTGTCTTTTCTTGGAACAGTCAGGAAGTGGCTTTCTTATTTTGACTGCTCTAAATTCTTCAGTCTTGCTGACATGGTTATATGGACTCCTTCTCCCTTCTCCTTGGGGCCCTATAAACCACGACCAGAATGAAGATATTTGAAAGTCTACACATTGCAATGATTAGCCCAGAATTTCTCTTCTAAGTTACTTTACAGTTTTTACTGGAACTCTCTAGCTCTGCTGCCTTTCCCTGGCCTACAGAGCTAGAGAGTTCCTCCTATATAGCAAGAGAAAACCCTTTACATCCATCCCTTTCTTTTCCTTAATCCAATGATCTCATCTGCATTGCTCTCTTCAGTTTGCCTAGTAGTTTTCCAACAGAAGATAGCAATGGAGTCCTAGTTCTACTCTTATAATTGTGAAATCATAGGAGTTTTTTTGAGACCACGGCAGTTCAATCTTTGCCCCTATCCCTGTGAACTTTGATAGAAATTTCCAAATGCCAGCTAGCATTCAAACTGATTCCTCTCCCCCACAGGCTTTCATCTCTTTTGCACTTCAAGGATCAATTTTTGGTTCTAGGATTATTTTATTTCACCTGCCTGAAAGTTTCATTTAATATACTCTGCTTTTTAAACTTTATATATATTCAAGAGTTCATAGGCGATGAATCTGGAGCGTGTGTGCATACATACAGTTTCCATGTAGCTGTACTCCATAACCTTTATATGTGAACATCAGAATTATATCTCAGTGTAAGGACCAACGGGGCTTTTAGGAGAATGGTATTTCATTAACTCACCTTCTGGCATTTTAACTGTTATCAGCTGGACAGTTTAGTTTTATTACAACAGACATTATTGTGATAACTTTTCCTACTTTATCTTTGCAATTTATTGGAGCAGTTAATTTCTCAAAAAGTAGGAACATTTTTTCTCATTAGAAATTCCTTCATGGCCTCTTTAATACACGTTCCTTGCTATTTAGAAGAACTGCTGATAAGTGATTTTGACTGGTACCCTCAATAATGTAAGATATTTAACAGAAACTTGGCAAATCACTTAGGGGATGAAGCCATTTCTTGAAACCAACCCCAGATGAGTAACTTTTGTATCTTGCTATCACCCAAATGCAAAAAGTCCTAGCAGAACTACTAGTGTACTTGTGAACTTTCTGAGGACAGAACTTTCTTTTTTCCTTTTTTTTTTCTTTTCTATTCCTTTCCTTCCTTTTCTTTGTTTCTTTTCCTTCCTGGCTTGGTTTCTTTTTCTCAACTATTTGTCCTTTTGGGTTATGACTGAATAACCCTAAGGTCTGATGGCTCTGAAATGACATAAGGACTGGGTCTACACAGTCAAAAATGCAAGAGATATTGAATTATTCAATAAATGCATGGCATGCATTGCCAAGAGATTATTCAGGCTCCTATACTATTTTTTAATCACATGAACCCAGTAAGTGCCAGATCTGCCCTTCAATTTGTCAAAATTAAAGTAGTCTGTGTCCTTCCTAAAATATGATTAACCAGAACTAAACATCACAGTCCAGGTGACTTTTTGCTTAAAGTTAGGGTTAATTGGCTTTCCTTCATGTGGTTAAGATTGCATTAGTTTCTGTAGCTACTTTATCACATTGCTAACTCATATTGACCTTGCCATCCACTAACCCCCTCAGATCTTTTTCGAACAAACAGCTATCTAGACAATTCCTTCCCCATCTAGTACTTAAAGAAAAACATATAGAATGTCCACGATCTGGATTTTTGTTCCTGGTTTTATTTTCTTGTCTCTCTTATCTACATTGCCCCCTCCAACTACCACCCCTCCTTTTACATTTCCGGTTGTTTTGGTTCCTCATAGGTGGTCAACAGTAAAAAGGAAGAGATAAAAATGCCTAATGATCTCACCGAAAAGTAACTCATTTTTAGAGACAGGAAAGGATAATTTCAGAACATTAGGTAATAAAAAGGAGGCTGGAAACCACAGAAATAAGAGGCTTTAGTGAATATGATGTGGAAGTTGAGCTACTCTGCATTGCTTTGGCCAGGCTACCACCTAAAACCTATTCAGAATGTCACAGCTTTGGTTTAATTCATTCATAGATTCATTTATTTAATAAATATCTAAATGTTGGCTATGTGTAAAACACCACATTAGGCACCAAGGGAGACAGGAAATAAAAAAAGGCTCTCAAATAGTGTACACAGATGATACCTCTCTTCCTCCTCTATTCCCTACCCTGGCCCTAGAGTTTGGGGAAACATCAACTTTAAATTTCACAAATGCCAACCTCCTTCCCCTGAGATTCTTAACCACCAGATGAGTTTGATTTTGCTTCAAGTAGACAGTATTTTAAAGATAAGAGAAGACGCTTTTGAATGTTACCTTTTTTGAGTGTGGAAGGGACAAAGAGGGAGTACTTCTAGATTTGTTATTTCATCAGTACAAGGGACCCCCTCCCCCAGTGGAAGTTTCTTCTCCCAGTGAAGATCATCATTGTCTATAACTTCTAGACTTGCTGATAGTCACAGAGCCAATATGGGTCAAAGGCAGGAATTAAACCAAAATTTTCCTAACTCTAAAGCCAGACTTCCATTCATTCTGTTAACTAGCTTTTTACCCACAGTTAGCTATATGATGGCATTTTTTTCTTCACTTACCCTGTATTAATTGAACTTCTATAGAATGAACAAAATGTGTCACAATTAGAACTAAACTGTAAAGTCTGAGAGCTGTATACACACACACACACACACACACACACATACATATATACAGACACACAGATCTATATCTATATCTATATCTATATCACTGTGTTACATTTGTAATCCTATGCATTCTGTTTTATGCATTTAAAAATATGTTTTTGTGCAGGGATCCACAAGCTTCTCCCAAATGCCAAAGGAGTCCATGACACAAAAAGCTGAAGAACCTCTGCCCTAAATATTTCGAAGTACCTTCACTTTTGACTTCCCCTGGAAAGGTGTAAGGCTCATATTTCTTTTCTTCTTAGGCTGCAATCCATAGACTCATTGAATGTTAGAGCTAGAAAAAGGACTTTTTATAGAGGATCTAATTGAATCCTCTCATTTTATAGATGAAGAAACTGAGATCCAGTATGGGTGTTATTTGCTGTAGGTCACATGACTGTTTAGTGGTACAACCCACACCTGAACCCAAATCTTATGAAGCCAACTTCAGTGTATATTCCAATAGGGGATCACATGGTCACAGATGCAGAGCTTAAAGGGATCTTAGAGGTTATCTTCTTCAAGCCCTTCATTTTCCAGATGAAAAATGAGACCCAGATAGGTTGAGTTATCTAAGGTTATGTAAGTAGAAACTGCCATTTGAACCCAGATCCTCTGACTCCAAGCACTCTCTCCATGAAACCATGATGATCCTTCCACACAGCCCCTTTATTGATAACACTGAATATATTTTTGATCTACAGACCCCTTGAGGCTCTGGTAATTGGGTAATATTTACTTACACAGTAGGACTTATGTTCAGAGCACTGAACAATAAATAAGCAGAGCGAGACAGTTGTTCCAAGTTGCTTACATGAAGAATCTTGCTATCTAGAAATGACAAATGGAGCTTAGCACAAGTCAGCATTTGAGAGTAATGGTAAGCTTTAATGGAGTCATTGCTAAAAAAGAGAAATTTTTAAGAAGTATGAGAGGATGACTCATAAAAATATACCCAAAAAATGGGAGTGGGCTGAAACACAGAATTGTCAGAGAGAAACTTTGAAATCAGCTAGAAAATGAGAAAGGGAAGAGAGGAGGAAATTCAGGAATCATCAAAATGCAAGGTTTTGTAAATTTGTCACAGAAGAATGAGGGGTATTAAAGGCTTGAGAAAGGAAGGACACAACTGGTCAAAGCAGAAATTCAAGGGACCCTTGATAGCATCATTCTGAGCTAGTGATGAATAATCAAGATACAGTAACTGAATTCCCAAGTTTCCCCTCTCCATTATCACCAGTGGGAGTCCTAGGGACCAGCATCTGGCCCCACTGATCAACATGTGAGGTAATGGGGAAAATAATGGACTGAGAGCAGGACTTCTTTGTCTTTTCTGTGTCGTGGATTACTTTGGCAGTCTGGTGAAGCCCATGGAACCCTGCTCAGAATAATGTTTTTCAATGCTTAAAATAAAGTACGTAGGATTTCTAACAAAACCAATTATATTGAAACTCAGTTTCCATTTTTTTTAAGTTCACATACTGCAGATGAAGAACCCTTGATAGAGTCAGCAGACCTGTGTTCCACTGCTGGCTCTGCCACGTAGTAGCTGTGTTATTGTCAGAAAATCATTTAATTTCTCTGAGTTTTAATTTCATCATGGATAAGGCAGAGATAATAACACCTACCCCACCTACTTCATCATGTTGTTGTGAAGAAAACCCTTCATAAACTGTAGGGGAATGTAAGTTAATATGATTTACATTGTCCATCATACCTCCCAAGTCTCAGAGAATCTTAGCTTTTGCCCTTACATTGTAGTCAGCTCCAAAAGAGATATGAGTGACTCATTGCCTCCTACTGGAGCTTGCCATATAATTTGCATCCTTAATAACACTTCTGGTGGAAAATTCTTTCATTCAGCAACTGAATCTGCATTTTCTGATGGACCATTAAAGCCAAGTTTCTCATTCAAGAATGAATTACAAAATCCTTCCCCCCCCACCTTTTTCCTCTCTTAAATAGCCATTGGACAGCAATGATCCTAATAAATTTTTTCTGAAAGGCTCATCCATTCAATAAACATTTATTAAGTACCTATTGTGGAAGTAAGGCACTGTCTTTGGGGGTGTTGGGGAGAATACAGAGGAAAAATAAAGCATAATTAAAAACAGCCTCTGTCCTCAGGATGTTTACATTCTTCTGGATAGAGAGCCAAGAAGGATGGAGTACAGCAACAGTCTATATGCAGATCAGTTGCTTACTAAAGCTTTGGGAGGTAGGGGGTGAATGAATTCATTGGTGCAGAGAGAGGTATAGACAGTTCTCTAGTGTTGGTTTGGGTAGACATGCTATACTACTGCTACTCTGTCTCTACTGGATCTCAGTTTAACTTAAAGTAAAAGGGCAGTGTTCTGACTGCTATGATGACATTTTAACATTTTGGGGCTGTTTAGTGAAATGGCTGACTGGTAAAAATAAATAAGCAAGCAAACAAATAAACAAATAAAAACAATTGAAGAAAAAAAAACTTGAGACTAAATTACTTTTGGATAAATCTTCATACAACATAGAAAGATCTCACCTGACATAGGAATGTAGTGTTCTGGCCTTCATTTAAAATTTTATATTTCTATATTTTCATTCTGAGAGTTTCTACAGAGTCATATTTACAAGTTCTGTCTACATGGTAGCTAAAAATTGATTGAAATGAGAAAACCTGAGTAAAATGGGTTGAATTGTAGTTGATCTTTGTACATGCCTGTGTACATGTTTTATGTCCTTACTACTTTGTAGCTATCCTAGTAAATATAAATATTCATTGAATGAATGAATAAATGAATGAATAACAACCATACTGAACTGACTGGTTAATTTCAGCCCTGACTAAATCACTCAACTTGAGAAAGCATTTCACTAGAGCAGAAGATTTCAAGGCCCAAGAAAATCCTGAAATGAATTCAACTGATTCCACTTACCACCACTAGCACCAAGACTGCTGGCAACATGGTACCTGATTGATCGGCTGACCCTGTGTGTTGACCAATAGCCAGCCCCCTTATTGTTCAGGAACAACTTATTCAAGGGAGAGCATCCAAAAACCACATTCCATAGCTACAATTCTGATGAATAAATGTGGTAAGAAAGCAAATGGCTTCTTAATTCATACACTCTGCATCAATACCTGAAAAAAATGCTTCCAATAAAAAGTGGCCCCCACTCTAGATATAGAGAGAAGAGTGTGCTTAGAAAACCAAAATGGTGGCTAGGAGCACAGTGGATAGAGTGTTGGGCCTGGAGTCAGAAAGACTTGAGTTCAAATCCGAGCTCAGACACTATATAACCCTGGCGAAGTTACTTACTATGTTTGCCTCCATTTCCTTGTCTGTGAAATGGTAATAATAATAACATCTACCTCCCAGGGTTGTTGTGAGAATCAAAGGAGATGATATTTATGACAAGCTTAGAACAGTGCCTGACACATATTGAGCACTATATAAATATTAGCTAGCTAGCTATCAGAGAGAGTTCCTTCTGTCAGAGTGATATTATAGACAGTAAGAGATCTGGAATTCAGATATTCAGGTAAGGTCTGGAAGGGCATTTGGATCCCACAGCTCATGACAATACAAGAAATCAAGAATCCAGTAGATAGGAAAATTAAATATTCCTAGTGTCACCTCCTGAATTCAATGTGTCTGTCTCTGTCTTTTCCTCCTTTCTCTTCATCTCTCTTCCTACCCCTCTTCCTTCCTCCCTCCTTTCCTCCTTCCTTTCCTTTTTTGCTTCTTTCCTCTCTCTGCCTCTTTGCCTCTTATTCTTATCCTATGTCTCTTTCCCTCCCTCCCGCCTCCCCTGCTCCCTCCTCTTTAGCCCTCTTACCTCCTTCTTTTTCTCTCTTCCTCCCTCTCTCTGAGTCTCTCCCTGTGTCTCTCCTCTGTCTCTCTGTCTTTTCTCTCTTCCTCCATCCTTCTGTCCTCCCCTGAGAAATAGACCTTTATTTTACCACTAGCTCTGACTCTCAGTTTCCTCATTTGTAAAAATAGAAACAATAATACAGCACTTGCCTCACAGAAGCATGAGGAAAGTAGTTTGCAAACTACAAATTGCTCTCTAAAATATGAGCTATTATTATGAATAATCAATTGGACCCACAACTTATAATACCATTAGATTAAGTGTGGACCTGACCACAGATTTTTTTTTTTAAATGAACTCCTAGGCCCACTCTCAGGCTGGCCACCTCCAAATATATCTTCATTCATCATCTACCTCTTTATTTTGTTCTGGATGTTCATTTCATTACTTGATTTCCTGTGGCATTTCAAAGGAGAATCAGACTGTGCTCACTTTAGATTTTCCATCGTTTTGGTATGGACTCCTTCAAGGTCTCTAGTGCTAAACTGGCATCATTACCTCAGAAACCTGAGTCCCAAGACTTACTTGAAAACTGTATGATTCTCAACTCCGTAATACTTTGAAGATGCATGCTTCATTGAAGTGTCATTGATTTTCAACTAAAGTGAAATGCTTTCATTTAATGCTTTCTTGGAAAGGGTTTGGCTTTAGAGAAATCCATTATTAATTTTACATGGCAAAATTGGGATTTATATATTGAAATTTAAATGCAGAGGTCCTTTACTGCTGCAAAATCACCATGTGGTTCTAATGTTATTTGTCTAATTCTTTTTTTTTTCCAATGGAAAGATTGCTTTGTCCAAGTTTTTTAAGCCCCTCTGCTTGGCTCAATAAACCCTTGTTCTTCTGCAAGAAGACTGCTGATTGTTTGGTCAGCAAGATGGATGGTACCCAGACAGAAGTCTGTGATGGTAGAATCACCCACTGCCTCTTTCTTACTAAAGGGGCTTGCGGAACTCAGATGAACAGTAGAAGCTGTGTCCTCTGGACACTTCTGCCTCTCCCCCAATCATCAGGGCAGACTTGCTGCTGATTTGGACATCAGAGAAACCCTTTCATTTTATGACTCAAGGGGTCCCTCTTTGAGTCCAGCAAGCTTAACATATGCCTGCCTTCACTCAAGCAGCTTTAACAGCTAGGCCACTTTGGGAGGTTTCTTGAAAAATGATTCTGAGCATCCTCAATGTTCTGAAGAGGTTTCAGTCAAATGCAGTCTTTTTAAGCTAAGTAAGAACGATTCTGTGAAGCATCCTTAGCCCCATCATTGAAACCTTCATAACTTCAGAAATGCTTAACCATGTGTCCTTGGGTTTGGCTCACACTATGAGGGCCCTAACGCCAGCAAGCTGGAATTATATACACTAAGCAATTTCTAAGTAATAGCAGTTGTGGGGAGGCAAAGGAGAGAGAAACAATTTTAGAGCAAAGTGATGCATTTCATCCATGTGTGCATAGCTCAAAGGCAGCTGAAGTGATTCAACTCACCCTCTCTTTTTCCCCCCATCTTAAAAAAAGAAATCCCCCTTGGGCTGAATCAAGCATAGAAAGTTTTAGCCTAAAAGCATTTTTTTCTTAGAAAAAGTCACAATCAATTGAAAAAAGAGACTGATAATGGAAATGGGTTTTTCAAGCATAACAATAACATTTGCTAGTGTGCATGCTTTAATAAGCCTTTAGAGTCCTATAACAGGGACACAAGCAATGCTTTGCTTCTTGCTGCTGATTATAATTTTAAAGATGGCAGCTCTGGCTGTTATTGTTTCACCATATAGAGAAAAGTAAGGCCCTATGTGCTTACCCCAGGCTTATATTATCATCTCTGGACCTAGAGAGATCCTCACTCAGGGTTGAGAGGATCAGGACCGTAGGTCAGTCTCAAAGGTTATTTATTGTCCATTTAGGACAAGGGTTCTTAATTTGGGGATCTGTGGTTTTTTTAAAATATTTTGATAATTGTATTTCAATATAATAGGTTTCTTTTGTAAGTCTCTGTATTCTATTTTATGCATTTAAAATCATTATTCTGAGAAGGGGTCCATAAAATTCAACAAACTGCCATTATGGTCTGTGACACAGACTGAAAAAAGAGTGTCAAACATTTACCTTCTTTGAGTAATGCTCCTGATCAGCTATTTATCAAGGGCTACCTCAGGTCCAACCTCTTCCATGAAGACTTCCCCAATATTAATCCACATTTAGTTTTCTTTCAGTCATTTGTTAACTAGCCCCACTTGACACGTAATAGCTATGTCATGCCATAGTGCACAGAGCTGGACTTGTAGTCAGGAAAACTTGAGTTCAGATCCAGACTCAGACATTTACTATCTGTGTGGTCCTGGCCAAGTTATTTAGCCTCTATTTGCCTCAGTTTCCTCATCTGTAAAATGGGAATAATAATAGCACCTGTCTCCCAGGGTTACTGTAAGGATCAAATGAGATAATGTTTGTAAAGCACACAGTGTCTGACACATAGTACTATGTAAATGTTAGTTATTATTATTAATTATTATTATCATTAATCATGTTCTAGCTTAGATGTGGATGCCTTATCTCTTCAACAATATCATAAGCTCTTTGACAGCAGGATACTGCCTTATGCTTCATTATTTTTCCCACAGCCTACAGTATTATGCCTTTCCCAGAACAAGTGCTTCATTCACTTTATTTAACTAATGTGTAAAGGGCTTAGCTGGAATGAATCAGTTTTTTTCTACAGTTTTGCCAGAAGATATTTGAAAGGACCCCAATATAGTGTAATGAAAATGGCACTTAAACAGATCCACCAGAGTTTGTCCATCCAAATGAGAATTGTCTCTCCAAGTAGTACCACAGGGATCTATGCACTTATTCCAGTCATGCTGACATTTCTAGAAACACTCTTTGAATTAGCTTTTATTTGTCAATTGCCTTCAGAATCTGGAGCATTTGGAATTTTCAATTAAATTCAATAAACTTTTTTTTAAGTTCCTAAGTATGCTACCTGCTGGGGATATAAATGCAAAATGGTCCCTGCTATTGTGAAATTTATGGTCTGCAGGGGTGACATGGCATCTATGCAGATAAACATAGTATTGAGCAAAGAAGAGATGGAAACAAAGTGCTCCAGGAAAATGCGAGGAGGAGGAAGAGAACACACAGAGAATATTAAAAGCCTATCCTTAGTGGTGTCATATCTCCATCCTTTGAGATTAGGTTTCATTAGCCAATGCTGATGACTGATAGTACCTTCAAGGTGATCAAAAATGAAGTGAAGCCAATGCAATGAGACTTTTTCTTGTAAAGATGATTTTCAAAGAGGAATTTCAAAAATATTTTGAGCACTGAAACTCATAGGTGGATATAATAAGGGCTTAGCCTTTTTGGTATCTATTGAAGGACAGAACTCATTTGGATATGTAGGTTGTCCTATATTTGTTGAAAGAAATGCAGCTTGGCATAGAGGATAAAGAGATGTCCTTAGAGTTAGAAAGACCTAGATTCAAGTCCACCCTCTGAAACATACTGGCTCTGGGGCAAATCACTTTCAGTGTTCTAGGCAATTCTATAAGACTAAATTACATAGAAGATTGCAACCTGCTTTGGAGAAGGGAGTTTCCTTATGTGGGAGTTCTCTATATCAGTGAAAGCACAAGCTCCGTCTCCATCCTGTATTTATTGAAATAATGAATCTTATTGTATCATGGCAATAAATCACTTTATTTTTCCTTGGTGCTTAATAAATGCTTACTGATTGATTATTGAAAAGTTTAAGCTTGAATACTTGTCTGAAGCTAAGTATGACTCCTTTAAAGTGAGCCATTAGTATGACTTTTATTGCTCTTGTTTAACGTTCCTTGTCTGCACCTCTAGGCTGTAGAAGAGTTTGTTCATTTATGTTGTTCCTGCTCATCCAGTCTAGATGGACAAAATTTCTAATTCATTCACTCTCTCTTGACACATTGTACTTGGCAGATAATTCTTAATAAGCTTTAATTTCGAAAATGAACATTTGTCATTTGGGAGCGTCACTTAGATAGTTTAAAAACGTCAAACCTGCTGTGCTAACATCTGGGAAATTTGACAAAAGAGCCCTGTTTACTGTAATCACTAGGTATACCAAGTCAATGACACAATGAGGTTCGGAAAGGTCTATTTGTTCCCAGAGATCATGTTTAAATGAAGGTTTGTCCAAGAAGTGGGATGAGGCACAATAATTTCATTCATAAACCATTTAGCAGGGTAGCTGCCATGTTAAGCTTGTTGCTAATTTAAGTTAAAAGTGTACATTTCAGCTAGGTGATGTAGTGGATAGAGAACTGGACTTACAATCAGAAAGACTCATCTTCCTGAGTTCAAATCCAGCCTCAGACACTTACTAGCTGTGTGACCCTGGGCAAGTCATTTAACCTTGTTTGCCTCAGTATCCTTACCTGTAAAATGTGCTGGAGAAGGAAATGATTAACCACTCCAGTATCTTTGCCATCAAAACCTCAAATGGGGTAACAAAGAGTCAGACGTGACTGAAAAGGCAAAACAACATGGAATTTGCATCCACAGACACTAGAAATTCATGTCAGTACTAGGAAAAATTGGATAGAGAAATAGTTATATTGGAGAATGACAGGGACCTAGAGACCAGAGACACCCATTTAGGTAGAACAGATGATCCAGGAAGTTTCCTGCAGTGAGTCCTATGTTAAGGAGATAAAAGATCATGGCAATATGGCAGAAGGTCATAGTTGGAGATCCTAATACGAAGGTGGTCCTCTCCACTCCCATAGCCATCAGATCCTCGTCATTTCTCACCTAAATGATTCCAACTTTCTCTTAAACTAATCTTCCTGCCTCTGCTCCCTTCTTACTACAATCTGTCTCACCTTCTAAGATGATTTTTCTAAGTCATGTAATCCTCACCTCCACTGCTCAATGAGCTCCAGTGTCTCCCTGTTATCTACAGGATCAATGTTTAGCATTTAATACTCTCCATAACCTAGCCCTTTCCTATCTTTCTAATCTTGTTTATGCTCTTCCCTTTCCTGTGCATTACAGTCTAGCTATACTGGCCTATTTACTATTCTTGTCACATAATACTCTTTGCCTTTGTACTGACTATGTCCCCTGCTTGAATGCTCTGGTCCATCACTACCATATTGTTGTTTCTCTTCATTCCTTTAAGACTCACTTCATATTTTACCTTCTACAGGAGGTCTTTCTCAACAGTCCAATATAAATGAATATATACATCTATAATACAGGTATGTATATATAATATTTAATAATTTTAATATAACATATCATAATATAATAATATAGAAGAATCATGGAATTTTTGAGCTGAATAGAATCTTAGAGATTATCCATCCTATTTGTTTCCTGCATATGGATTACAGACCTCTAGAGGATGACAGGATTATTGCAAACAGCTCACTTTATCAACTGAGTATAATTCAGTTCAATAATTTAACAAGCATTTATTATATGCCAGGCACTGTATTAGGTGATAGGGCTATTAAGACAGCACCCTCAAGGACTTTACATTTTACTAAATAAGTAATGTCTCCATGTATTCTGTAGGCTGAAAACATAAGGTCTTCCTCACATACATATTACTAATTTTCAAATGTAGACACTTACAATTAATAAAATATAAGTTCACTTAAGTGTTACTGAGCTTATAATGCTTTTTGTCATTGTGTATTTTACTCAATCAATGGATGTCAATAAAATGTTGACCAGGTAGAAGTCCATGATTTTTTTTTTTTTATGTTAGAAAGAGGTGCTCATACATTAAATGTTTGGAGTCACCCGTCTAATCCAACTTCTTCATTCTATAGATAAGGTAACAGAGACTTAGGAAGTTTAAGAGACTAGTAAAGGTCACCCAGAAAGATTACCTTCCAAACCAGGTCCCTTGACTGTCGGTCTACTATTCTTTTGATTTTACCATATAGCCTTGAGGGCAAATAATAAAATTGTCTATTTCCAACTAATAAATATATTTATTGAGCACCTACTATGGTGTCCAGCTGGAAGTAGGGGAGGTGTCAAGAAGGCAGGAAGAATGCAAAAGAAAACAATCTGACTCCTGTCTTCAAGGAGCTTGCTATATGGTTGGAAGAACCAAAATATTTCATCTTCATGTAAATGACAAAACAGCAATCAGTCCCAGGCCTTGCGGGTAGGTAATAATTTGTATTTCTTCTTCTGGCACTAGTAAACCTTCATTCCAGCTAAGTATGTATTACTGTATTCTGCTGTGCTTTCGGTTCTGCAATTGCACAGTTATGACATGTTGGACACTTGAATGGTACAGAAGATCTGTAAATGATGCATTTGAAATGAGCAGGGCCATGTTCTATGTAAAGAAAATAAATCTTAGTTGATCAATTGGTCATTTCTCCAAAGTTCAAAGGGTCCTTCAGATATGAATGCTAAAGCCAGAAGACAAAGAAGAAAACTGTTTCTCTCCCTAGAGAGTGACTTGATGCCAGAAGATGAAGTCAGCCTTGCTGATGGCCATCTATCTATGGAAAGATGCTGCTGCCAATTGTTTTTCTCTCCTGCCTACATTACTCACTTCCTGGAGTGATGTCACAGGGTGTGGCCTATGGCAAGTCACTTAGAGTGAAATAGGAAGTGGGCACTTGGCATTAATGTCTCCCTCTCTCCTCGGTCATTTTTTTTACAATCTGATTGCTATACATTGTATGACTATGTTTCTATCAAATATATAACACCAAAATGTCATTTGTAGGTGCCATCAGCATTCAAGAAATGTGGTAAAAACAACCCCTGGACTCCCAGAAGCTGAATTAAGATCTCTAGACCATGTAGTTGTCTTATACTATATACAGATGATACATAATATTGGTTATATCCATTTTTACTGAACTGAGCCTCAAGTAACTATTATGTTAAGTGCTTTCCATAAACAGTACTCATGCAAATCTATTTTTTTCTTTTTTGCTGTTCATTAAGGCACTTTAATACAAAGGAATAGCATTGCACCTTGTAACCACATCCTGGCCTGCTTTCTCTATGGGAAGGTTGCTTTTTGCCTGAAAGCTTAACAGGATGTTTAAAGCCTTGAGAGAATGATTAAAAATACCCACGTTGTATCTTTTTTTTTTTTCCTGGCTGCACAAACCCCATGCTTTACCTGTCATTCAACTTTTATAAATGCCAAACAAAAGGTCTCAGGCAAAGTGGAAATCTTGTCACGTGGTCTCACTCTCCACCCCAACTTCCTCCCAAGTACTTAGGCCATTGTCAATGACAGTCTTTTTCTTTCACTGGCCTGCATATAGAGAATTATTCTTTTGTTGTAAGTTTAATTTCAGTTAGAGAGTGAAACTCAGATGAGCCTTTCCAAAGTCTGCTCCCTTCTGCAGTGTGGCTGTGCCTGAGTTTACTGAAGAGACAGAGCAGACTGAGCACTGCCTGAGAACTGAAGTATGGTGTCTGGTGGGGCCTGAGGATCTCTGCCTTCTGATTCTTTCTGCTTATGGCTCTAAAATGTAATCCAAAGATGCATAATAGCATGCAGAGGAAGCTCTCAAACAGCATGGTTCTAAGGCTGCTTCCTCTAGGCCAGCTATTTTCTCAGTCGATCAGGTTTCCAGCTCCTGACTCAATTGCTAGGTTCTCCTAATTCTCCCACTGTAAGAGTTCTCCCTGTCGTGCTTCCTCTAGGCCACAGCCATCATCCTAGTACAAGCAGTCATTACTTCCAGTCTAGACCAGAGCTTCTTAAACTGTGGGTCACAACCCCATATGGGGTCAGGACAAATCTGGCAACAGTAAAAGGTTTCTGAATGCACAATGACAAAATTAATTAAAAATCAAACATACAACAAACACTTCCAAAACATGAAAAGGGGTCAGGAGTGGAAAAAGTTAAAGGAGCCCGATCTACACTATTTTAGTAGCCATTTAGCTCGCTATTACCCTCATCTCCAGCTTCTTCTCCACCAGTTCTTGACAATATATTACTGCCAAAATAATCTTAGTGGACAGGCCTGATCATACCTATGGAAAGAAGTACCAATTCTCTAGGCTCATGTACAAGGTTCTTTGCAATATTTCTTCAACCTATCCTTCCAGTTGTTTAACATGCTTTTGCTTACCACAGGTCCTATCGGACCCCTCACCATTCCCAGAACATATCCCACCCTTTCCCTCTTCCATAGCTTTGTTTGTACCATTCTTTATTCCAAGAATGGTCTCTCCCTATCTTTTTGCCAGTTGACATTATGCCACTCATCCTTCCAAACCTACCTTGAATGCCACCTATTCCATTCAGCCTACCCTGATACCCACCTCCTCCATAAGTCTTCCCTCCTTCCTCTGAAATTTCATACTTGTTTTAGGACCTTTCATGAATTACTTCATATAGTATTATTTATGTAGGTGTCTCATTCCCTCTTTCTAGATTAGCAACTCTCTGAGGAAAGGAGCCATATCTTTTTTCTTAATTAACAAAAACTTATTTTTTCTTCCTCTCAACCCATTCACTAAGAAAAAAAGAAAAACATAATGCTTGTAACATATAAGCATAGTCAAACAAAACAAATCATCATACCAGCCATGTCTAAAAATATATGTCTCATTTTACATCTTTAGTTCATCTCCTCTCTGTTAGATAAGTAGCATGGTTCATCTTCAATCTTCTGGAATCATACTTGGTCATTTCATCGATTTTTAAGCCTTTCAAAGTTCTTTGCCTTTACAATGGTATTTTGATTGTATAAATTGTCTTCCTGGCTCTGCTCACTTCATTCAGTATCACTTTATAAAAGTCATCCCAAATTTGTCTGAAACCATATCTTTCATCATTTCTTAATAGCACAATGGCATTCTGTTACATTCATATACCATCATTTGTTCAGCCATTGTCCAGTGAATAGGTAACCCCCTTAGTTTCCAATTCTTTGTCACTGCAAAAAGGACTGTAATGGTTTGGGGCCAATTAGCTGGTACAGTGGAGAGAGTGTCAGGTCTGAAGTCAGGAAGACTTATCTCCCTGAGTTCAAATCTGACCTCGGGCACTTCCTAGCTATGTGACCCTGGGCAAGTCCCTTAACTCTGTTTGCCTTGGTTTTTCATCTGTAAAATGAGCTGGAGAAGGAAATGTCAAATCACTCCAATATCTGTGCCAAGAAAACCCCAAATGGGGTCACAAAGAGTCACATATGACTGAAAAATGACTGAACAACAACATAGTTTTGTATGTATGACCTTCTCTTATTGAACTTGTCGTAACTCAGTCCTGTGTGAAAAATCCACTCTGGCCCCTCATTATTGCCCGTCAACAACTTTGGGTTCTTGAAGATCAATGCCATTGTAGAACATGGGCTGACAGACTCTCCCTTCTGGGAAAGCCTTCAGTTGTGATCTAGGCAATGGACAGTATCTATTGTCTGAGGACATATATAACCAGCTAAGAACAAAAAAAAAAATTGTAGTAAACTAACCACTAATTGTTGACATTTTGGTTATGGGAATGAACTAAAAATACAAAATAGCCCATAATCCTGTGCAGCTGCCTCTGCTTCTGTAGTGACAATGGCATGGTAGCAGAAAGAAAAGAAGAAGCTGCCAAGGATCACAGTTTTTACACCATTAAAAATATTAACTTAATTGTTGGGAAATCTAAATGTGAAAACCTTCTCTAATGATAAAGTCAATAGACTACTAGACATATGAAATTACATAAATACAGATCTTTTTACTAAAATGAAACCAGAAACTATTAGGAAGTTGCAGCTAAATGGAAGTATGGCTCCCAGGTTTTCCTTGGAGAGGCATAAAAAGGCATCAGTGGGCTTGGTTTCATCATGGCTCCAAAGAAGCATGTAATGTCTCAGGCCCATTGTCAGTCTCTCCTCATAATAAGCAGAAGCAAAAAAAAAAAAAACCCACCATGAAGACCATCTCTAAATCTATGGCCTTATGATCTAATCATCTGACCAAAAGGCTTACTTTCTAGCTCTATGAAATCTTTATGAGATTTATTCTTATATCAAGGGTATGAAGATATAAGAAAGGGACAGGCAGGTTTTTGCAAATGATATTCTATAGCAGATCACATTTTTATAGCTACATAATTGACTGAAGGGTACAGAGAATGCAAAACCTTCCCATGAACATTTGTTGATTATAGAACAGCATTTGATTCAGTAGAAGAAAATGGTATCTTAAAGTCCCTAACAAGATATTTCTCATATATATGTTAAGATCATAAAAAATTAGTTGGTAGACAATAAAAGTGATGATTTGGTTACTAATTACTATTACATAATTAACCAATGAGGCATAAAACAAGGACATTTTCAAAGATGCTTGTGACTGTCAGGAAAGACATCCAGCATAGAGTTGAAGTGGAATAGGAATGCCTCAGAGATGGTAAGGTTTTAACATTGTTATTCCTGATTACAGATGGCATTATGCTGATTACATCAATCCCTAGAATACTGCAGAGCTTCCTAAATAATAACTCAAAAAGGTTTAGTTGAACTATTTACAGAGAAAAAAAAACAAGTATATAAGGAAAGCATAATGTCCAAAGTATGATATTCAGTTGGATGAACAGTTAGTAGAACTGGCCCATCATAGTATGTTACTTGTATAGGCATTGGTAGGTATTGTTTGTAGACATTTGATCGCATCCAGAATTGAAAAGGGAGAGCATAGTGGGTTGGGTTGTCTTGGAAAAATTGCTTGGCATTTTCAATTCATCCAAAATTCTTCCAGGAGCAAAATCCCATCTTTTTAAAACTGATACTCTTTTAGTGATGCTACATGTCTGCTAATCGTAGGATAGCATATATTCCAAGGAATTAAAGTAGTAAGTCATCCCCAGGGCAATAGAGAGAAACACGGTGGATTTAAATAGCCTTTAGAATGTTATAAATGGTAAATTGCATGCCAAAAGTATTGTAAAAGATTTCTTTGTGGTGACACAGTAAGGTTTGTCTCTGGCCAAAATATAGCTCCTTACCTATAGAAGTTCGACAGGTATTTGTAATAAAGACAGGATTGTGTAGTAGTTGAATAGAGAATAATTATCTTGCCTCTTTAGCTTGTCTTTTATTCTAGATCAAATTCATTTGCCTGCTAAACCAGGAGAGATCTAGAGATTTCCTACTCAGAAGATAGATTTTACTCAGAAGCTCTCCGGAAGAGAGAGCTATGATCTCTCAACAAAAAGTAAATACATGATCTTAATTTGGGGGCACTAGGCCTGCCTTTTGTTAGATGGGTATGGCAGCTTTTGGCAAAAGAGAAATTAGATACCCTAATTTAGGGAAATTTAAACTGCGATACTCTAAGAGACTTGAAATAGCTAGTGGGTGCTCTTGAAGAGGTGAACCCCCCAAAAAAGAACAACCTTCTGCAAAGACTGTGTATCCAGCTTGAGACCTTCTGAGACCAGTGGAGACTCTCAGTGAGCCCACCTGAGACATTGCCATTAGTTAGCAGCAGCCTCAGTGTACCAAAGCCTCCTCCAAGAAGAATTCCCTGATTCCCACATCAGTGGCTACCCTCCTTAAAATATCTCACCTAGTATTTTTTTTCCATTTTTCAATGACTTATCATGTAATAGTGTGTATTGATATTATCTCTTTGCATTATCCACATTCTAGATTGAAGGCATCACAAGGCCAAGGAACTGATGTTATATAAACTCTGAAGCTCCACATTGACCAATACAGTGCTCTACATGCAGTAGACATTTAATAAATGCTACATGAGTAAAAAAAAAAAATTAATGAATGAGGTTCAGAAAGATTAGTAAATTATCCAAGGTCACATGATTAGTTAGTTGTGGACCCAGAGCTCCAAACTAGGCATGACTCTGCCCTTCCAGAAATAAATAAGAACCTGTTAAAAGGGAGGTCTTGGAAAGCCTGTGTCCCAGATGGCAACATATCAAATGAGATGTTAAAGCCCAGCATTGATCATGCTCAGGAAGCCTGACTGAAGATGTTTATCCTAATCCTCCAATCCGGACACTTCCTGAGATATGGTCAGGGGGACTAATTACTCCAATACATAAAAACTGAAATGCTCTCAACCCAAACAGCTAGAGAGATCTGCATTAGCAGCAGCAGCAGTAAACTATGAGGCTGCATCCTTGGTGAAGGACTAAAGTAATATCTGACCAATGACAGCGACATCTATAAAAGCCAAATTGGATTCCTCCCTTGAAAATGAACTACAGACTTCATCTGTCCCCTATTGCTGCTTATTAACAAACATGTAAAAAGAAATCCAACCAAGGAAAGAACTTGCCTTGTTTTATTACACTTTAAAATCGCCTAGAACTCCATCTGGCACCAGGAATGAATCTACCAATGCTACAATAGGGAACGAACCTGTAGGAGAATGGATGACGTAATTACATTTCTGTACCAATCCATCAACTGAAGGATGAAAATAAGTAACACTCAAACGGATGCCTTCAAGCGGGAAAGGGAGTGAGACAAGGATGCAAATCTCCATAGTTTAATAGATACCTTGATGGGTTACTTACTCTGTTGGAGCAGTGCCCAAGCCCAGGGCTCCCATTAAACCACTCCAAAAGAAAATGCCTAATACATATACTGCTCCATAGAGCTGATCTGAAGACCAAGTGCTCCCTTTTTTTCTTTATGGTGCTTAGATCATTTTGGCAGGATTTGCAAGGAAAGTACGAGGGGCAGATTAAGGTGTATGTCAGCATTATGCCCAATAACTAAGCTATATGAAAACACTGGTGATTGGTCTAAATGAACTCAGTGTGGTTGAGAAAGGTAAGAGATAGGAGCCCTGGAGGTTAGTCCTGGATCTGTCAGTTGTTAGCTATTGTAACTTGAACAATTCTCTACCTCTCTGGACTAACTACATTTTCCCACTCTGTAAAGTGAAGGATTTCAACTAGGTCACCTTTCAATTCTCTCCTTTTTTAGAATTGTTAATGCTGGAATCATTCTTGAATAACTGAGCAGACAGAAAATAAGCAAATCAATTAATTTGTTTCAATTAATGACTATCTGCCTACCATTGTGCTAGGCAATTGTAGGGGACAAGACAGCATAAATCATGGTTCCTTCCCTCGTTGAGATTATATTCTCCTTGGAGAAAAAAAAATTCACATAAAATTTAAAAAAAAATACTAAATGATATGTACGGCATGGAGCTGTAATTTTATCTGTGTGGGGATAATTTTCTACCAATGCAGATCATGGCCTGTCTTTAATTTAGTGGATGATAATAATAACTGACATTTATATAGTGCTTTAAAGTATGCAAATCCCTTTGCATACATTAGCTCATTTGAGCCTCACAACAGCCCTGTGAGTTAGGAACTAAAGGTTTTGTTATCCTCATGTTGCAGATGAGGAAAAGAAGCTCAAGGAAGTTGATTCCATGCTCACAGTGTAAATATCTGAACCAGAATTTGAACCCAGCTCTTCTTCCTGATTCCAGATCGTGCACTCTATCCACAGTGGATAGATAGCAACTCTGGGTGCCTTTTTGAATGATAAATGGGGACACGTGATTGCATTAGTTTGGAGGAACTCTCAGGTAAGGAAAAATATCTCTACCCATACTGTGCAGCACCTTTTTCTGCAACTTACATTCTTAAATAATTGTCTAGAGCATTGAGAAGTTAAGTGATTTGGCCAGGGTCACACAGCAATGCATACCAGTGGTGTTACCAGGTCTTCTTGCTTCCCTTTGTAATAAATAATATTGTGATTCGTCCTTCATTTTTGAAGAGAATCATGACATCAGGGAGATAATGACATGACTTGCAATTGACTTTGATTTCAGTGGAAGGGGGCAGATGTGCAAAATCACCAGCCTCACTTTCTCCTCCAGAGCCATCTGGGTCCAGTGGCCAGATACTGAACAGGATGACTGGAGATGGCCCTGGATGTAGTGGGGGACCTTGGCCCTTTTAAGCTAAGTTTTTCCAGGTTCTCACTTTGAGTGAGGCAACAGCCCGTTCAGTGAATACACCTCTTTAAGTAATGAGCCAAGGGATAGCCCCTTTAATAAAAAAGAAAAAAATCAAGCAGGGTGGAAGACCCTCAGAGTTGCTGGCCAAAAGAGAAACAGATACTATTTACATTCACTCTGAGCAGGGAGAGCCACCCAAAAATTATTAAGTGGTGCTTAGTCAGGGAACTATTGTTGTGTAATCCGTGAGATCCAGAGTGAATTGGGTTTATTACTTCAAATAAGAATGATTTAAACACAGAAAAGAAGAGTGTGGGAGCTTTGCAAAGGAGATGAAACTTGAGCTTGAACCCTGAGGGCTGAGTAGAAGAGATATCAGGACCTTTCAGGTAAGAGAACCATATAAAGAACCAATCACCTAAAACAACAGGTGAATGTGCTTTACACATTGGTGAGACTTCCATAAGCAAATTATGTAGGCTCCTCTTGCTTTTTTACAATAGACATGCTCCTAAAAAATTCTCCAGCCTGTCTAGTGTTGCGCAATGAATCACATTTGATCATTGACTTACGCAGAATTTTTTAAAAGTGCATCTTCATCTGTGATCAATCTCTAATTGGATGTGGCGCCTACTATTTTTAGATGTGGATTTTGCAATGCTGCAGACTCTGTTAAATATTTAGCTAACAAACATGCACTAGAGCAGCTCCCTATTTCAAGGAATAGGAAATCCTTTATAATTTGGACTACCAACCCCTATATTTCTTTGTTTCCCACATTCAGATTTTCAAATTTTAAAACAAATTGTTGCTATGTGAGGACATTCATAACTGTTAACTCTAGCCGATTTTTCTGGTGACTCCCAGAAGCAGTTTGAACATTTACCCAGTGACCTGCCATCTGAGCCATCACTAAGGCCAGGTGACTGCAACTTTACCTCAGGGTGTCAGAATTTAGAGGATGTTAACATCACTTGTACTCCTTTAGCAGACAGGAGCAACAGAGCTTAGCACCTAGTTAGAAAGAGTAATAAGTTTAAATAGAATACTGTGGGGTGATGTGCTTCCTTTCTCTAGCAACTATACCCCAGGTGAACTTCTCCCCTGCTCCCCCTCATCCCAACCCTTTCCTGGACTGCAGCCTCCCTGATATCCCTTGGGACCTCGTATGCAGGTTCTAAAGTCCCTCCCCCAGGCTCCTCCCCTATCCCAACCGTATTTGTCTTTAAAATCTCATTTGAAAGAGCCCTTCATTCTTTCTGCTCTGGTCATATGTTATGGTGCTTGCAACCATCAGTAAAATTCTTCTAGTTACATCTCGGCTGGTCATTCAACTGAGGTAGGAGGAGCAAATGGGGCTTGCACCAAGCCTTTCTTTTGCCTACATCCTGATGTGCCTTTTCCCTCAAGTCATGTCTCATAAGGAAACACTAACCCTGGAAACCCTGATCTCAGATGACATCTTCTTGGAAATGCTTCTCAATAATGATGATAACGCTAATAACAACACCACTAGCAATGATAACTAATTTATATAGCAAATAGGTTTGAAAGCACTTAACAAATATTTCATTTGATCCTTACAATGGTCAGTATCAAAGGACTTGGCCTGTCCTGGTAGGGTTCATTCAGATTGTCCTACCCATGTAGAAACCACATGCACAAAACCATATAGGGAGTATAATTACAGGTATGTACTGAAAGCAAGGTTCAATCATTTTAATAAATCCAGATTGGTTTAAACCCTTTGGTTTAGACTCTTTTGCTTGCTTCCTTTTTGGTCAGTGGCTGCGTCTAGGACTGGTTGATAGCTACAACTAATTCTCCTAGGACAGTTTATTAGAAAGTAAATTCATAGTGTAAAAATATGTCTTCCTCTTTACATCCATTCTCTACATCCAAATAGCCTCTTCCCTAGACAAGTCCTTTAATATCCCCTGCCTAGATTGTTGTCATAAGTTCCTAACTGGTTTCCCTACCCCTACCCACCTCCAATCTATACTGCTGTCAATTTGGTGTTCCTAAAATCCAGATCTAACCTTGTCACCCTCACACATCTACTAAAATTGTTTTCAATGGCTTCTTATGTCTTCCAATGCCTCCCTTTCCTCTTTAATAAGGTACAAAAATCTTGGCCTGGCATTTAAAGCTTTAAGCAACATGAGTACCACACACCTTTCCAATCTTATATCCTATCACATACACCCCTTCACACATTATACATTCCAACTAAACCTGCCTTCTAGTTGTTCCCATCTCCACGCCATTTCCCTGTAGTCCCTCCCATTATCTAGAATGTATTCCACACTGACATAGAACACTTATTTCCTTCCAAACACAGTTCAAGTGCAACCTCTTTCATGAGGCCACTGATGATTCCACGCCCAGCCCTATGGCTACCACCACTCATTCCCTTCTCATAAGTCACTCTGTATTGTTTTGCACACATTTCACATTAACTTACTGTGCACCTCTTGTATCTCCTTAGACAAACGTAAGCTCCTTGAGGTCAGGTACTCTTGTTTTACATCTTCCTATCTCCATGTGGTAGAAATTGCATAAATATATTTTTTTAGAATTGATAGAATTTCCTTTTTTGTAGCCAGAATATTTGATGAGCCAGACACTTCTGTCCTTGACCTTGCTGGACAAGAGGCCATCTACCACAATTATAACACTTACACAATGTCGCTGATAAAGAATGCTACTCTTGTTGCTCCTCTGCTAAATCCAGATTTTCCTTGCTGCCCTTTGGTTGTAAGTATCTATTGTAAGTAAGTAAGTTTTAAGTAAGCTCTTTCTAAAAGCCCAAGGAAGTGTATTTTTCACATTTCTTTTTATTTGGTGTGGCAAAAAAAGAAAGCTCTGTCTCGGTCCCAGTGATTATTAAGTCATTTCTCCACAGGTTTCCAGGGACCCTCTGCTAACTAATTTCCATTTTCAGTCTGGTGATGACTATGTTCATTCAACTAGAGTGATGGAGTTTCTTTTCATTGGGTTTTAAATAGGGTATTTGATATAAGGTTGCTGGATATCACTGTTGAGTTTTGAGTATACCATTTGTGTTTATTAAAAGTTTTATTCAGTGCATACATGACTGGCTACTTTTGGATGGTGAGTTCTGTCTTTTAACTGTTAGAAGATAAAGATATTTTCCAAGCAGCTCATGGAAAATTTCCACTGCTGTTGGTTCATTATCTAGCTATCTCTACTCAGAATCATTAAAGTAAATGTTTGAGTGAACAAAATATTTTTTTGGTCTCAAAACATACGACAGAATTTAGAGGCAGGAAGCACAGAGCACTGGATATGGCACTGGAAACGGAGTCAACAAGACCTAGGTTTAAATTTGACTCATCTAAGAAATTTAGGAGTTCGACTTGTATGCCTCTAAGGGCCTTTCTAACACCTAATCTATGCTCTTATGATCCTAGGATAAGTCCCATCTCTATTGCTCACTTACCTCTTTGACCTTGGCAAGATCCTTCACCTCTCTTGTCCTCAGTTGATGTCTTTGACCCTCAGTATCCTCCTCTATAAAATGAAGATAATAATGTGTGCAGTTCTTTTCCCAATGGGGTCTTAGTGAGCGTCATTTAAGATGTGTGTCAAATATCTTACAAACTATAAAGAATTATGTCAGTACCAACTGTTATTTTTTTGTGGGTCAAAAACAATTTATATATACACACACACACATATATAAAATATGTAAAATTGATAATATATACTATACATACGTATTCATACACATATGTAACATTTGTGTATATGTGTGTGTCTATGTATGTGTGTGTCTGTACACATAAATACATACGTGTGTGTGTGTGTGTGTGTGTGTGTGTATGTATATAACCCCACAGGGGCATCACTACCCAACCATCAATGTTTACTTTGTGTCTACTGTATGCAAGAGACAGTATGGCAAAGTAGATAGAGAGCTGCCTCAAAGCCAGAGACACCTGGGCTCCCTTCCCACTTCTGACAAATGCTGACTATGTGACATAGGACAAGTCACTTACACTCTCTATTCTCCAGGCAATTCTCAGAAACTATTAAGCTACTGAAAATGTGCTGACTTACGCTGGTAGAAGGAATTTCTTCACTCAGGAGTTCCCTTTGTCAATGAAATCACAGGCTTATTCCCTATCCTACTGTGTGAGGCACTAAGGACACTTGTTGACTAACCGCCCAAGTGATTTTTTAAAATTGAGCCTCAATTTATTTTTAGTGGGTTTTACTAATGTGGTAGTAGGTGGTAGAGCTACTCCCTGAATCCCTAACTTAGTGTTTCTTGGATCACTCCCAAAGAGCACCAGTAAAGGAAAGAAAAGTCAAAGTGCAAGGCCTGGAATGATCATTCCTATTCAGTCTACCCTAGAAATGGTTTTGGTTGTGGATATGATTAACCTTGACTCCACTAAATACTAAAATACTATGCTTAGAGGCTCCTTTTAAAATGTGACTGAGGGAGTTTAGGACCAATACAGTTAAGTTTGGACACAATAATATAAACAATAGTTAGTGAACCTATTGAACTTATTCCTTCAAGATCACCAAACAAATGGTTTTCAACAGTGTTTGGACAAATTTATGAATGACATAGCCAAAAATTGGCCCTAAGACTATCTGGAAAGATAGCTATGCCTTCTCATACCCCTGGGAAGGAAGGACAGAAAAAAGGAAGGAAGGAAGGAAGGAAGGAAGGAAGGAAGGAAGGAAGGAAGGAAGGAAGGAAGGAAGGAAGGAAGGAAGGAAGGAAAGAAGGAAGGAAGGAAAGAAGGAAGAAGGAAGTATTTATTAAGCGCTTACTATGTATTAGGCATTGTGTTAGGCACTTTGCAAATACTATCACATTTGATCCTCACAACAACCCTAAGAGGTAGGTACTATTATTATCCTCATTTTTCTTTTGAGGAAATTAAGGCAGAGAGAGTTTAAATGACTTGCCCAGCATCACGCAGCTAATACGTGTCTGAGACTGAATATGAACTCACATCTTTCTGACTCCAGGACTAGCACTGTATCCACTGAGCCACCTAATTGCTTTCTAATATAGATTAAATGTACTCTGAGTAGCTGTTTGGTAAGTCATTAAGCATTTATTAATCACCTACTATGTGCTAAGCACCAGGGATACCAGAAGGCAAAAAATAGTCCCTGCTTTCAAGGAGGTCGCAGTCTAGTGGGAGGAAGAAAGCAGGAAAACACCTATGTATAAACAAGGTCGATATAGGATACATTGGGGATAATCAATAGAAGAAAGGCACTTGCATTAAGAGGGATCAGGAAAGGTTTCTTATAGATTATTGAAAGAGAAAATCAATCTTCCTGTGTTATTTTTATCAAAGGCCGAAATGGAGATAGTATCGTAACTGTGCTTCATATATAATAATCAATCAATAACGAATATTGACCAAAATATCAATTCAATAATCAGTGAACATTTGTCAAGTGTTTACTATGTGCCAAGCATTGTGCTAAGCTCTTAATATTTGTTTGTTAAATGTTGACCAGATGAACATTCATGAAAAGCTATCGCTGCATCATACGTGGACAGCAATAGGAAAGGAGGAAACCAAATATAAAACCCCATCTCTGCATAGAAAGTATTGATGTATTGACTTTGGCAACTTATGTCTACCTTGTCATGCCAATATCATTATTGAAATTGAAGGTGAATTGAATTGACAGACCCTGAGCACTATAACTAAACTGGCAGAAGTGAATTTCTTGACCTATGGAAAGTAATATGATGAATTCTGTTGGGACTTTAATTCATACAGTTTTTTTTAAAGGCTAAGGAATCAATAAAAAGGCTAAAGAACAAGCATTCCAGAAATTGTCTGATATTATTGGGAAAAGAACAGTCATGGCCCAAAATAAGAACAGTCTAAGTAGATTTCTCCAAAATACAGTCATTTTCAATAACATTTCAGTGATGATATCTCTACATCATAGCTTCATATCCTAAAGAAACTGCTTGTCTTTATCTTCCAACAATTTCATCTTCAGTATTTAGCGTCTAGATCAAAAAGGGCTTAAATTATTTCATTTTATTTCAGCCAGTCAACAATATTTACTGAGTACTCACTTTGCACATGGGAATATATTATTCTATATAGGCAGTAAATGTATTCTTGTGGAAAGCATCTTGAATTGGGAGTCAGAGAACAAAGGATGGAGCACGACCTCTGTTTGCTACCCAGGTGACCTTGGGCAGGTCAACTGAAGCCTTTGGCCTTTGTACCCTAAGGACTATGTGACTTTTCCATCCGACTTGTAGTTGAAACCTTACATGTATTCTGTCTTCCCCATTAATATCTAAGTTCCTTGAGAGCAGAGACTGTCATACTTTTCTACTCATATGTCCACTGCTTAGTACAATGCATTGCATATAGTAAGTTCTCAATAAATGCTTCATTTATGCATTCATTCATTCAGCATGTCATTCATTCATTCATTAATTCATTCATTCCTTTATTCCTTCATATATTCTCTCATCTGTAAAGTGAGAAGTTGGACCCTTCCAATTCCAAGGCTATGATCCTATTATTACATGGCAAGGACCTTATCTTCAAGTAACTTATAATTTAAAAGCTTAAACATAATAAATGAATAAATGATACTTTAAAAACTAGAGATTAGAGGTGTCAGAGCCAAGATGGCAGAGGGAAAGCAGTGACTTGCTTGAGCTCTCCCCCAAACACCTCCAAACACCTATAAAAAATTACTCTAAACAAATTCTAAAGCAACAGAACCCACAAAAAGACAGAGTGAAGTGAATTTCCAGCCCAAGACAACCTGGATGGTTGATCAGAAAGGTATATCTAGCTGGGCAGTAAGAGGAGCGCAGTGTGGCATGGGCGCGCAGGCTGCAGTGAACCTGGAGCAGGCCTCAGAGGACTGAATCTCAGGAAGCCATGGTGGTTTCCAGACCTCTCAACCCACAAACACCAAAGGCAATTTGGAAGGTCAGTGGGAAAAGTCTGTTTCTGCAGTGCTGAGAGAGGAGCTAGGTCAGAGACAGCTCCAGAGTACAGAGCACCGGCGCTGGGGCAGTAGCTGCATCCTGAGCTTCCAGCCCACAGACTGAGGGGGAATCAAGTGGCTGATCAGAGGGAGATTGCAGGGATCTCTTTGCCAGTGCTGAGGCAGGAATCCCTTGCTTTGCCTGGGCTTGGATCTGGGGTCAGGAGGAATGCTGGCATGGCAGAGCTTGTAGTGGCAGGCGAGAGTAACCCTTCTTCACAGTTCCAGGACAGAAAGGAGTGCTTGTGGTCACTAATAGACCAGAGCACAGGCCAGGAAAGGCTTAAACACCTGGCCCTTTATCATACCACCTTGGAAGAACTGAAAATTTACAGGTCCCTACAAGTATCTCTGAAAACAAAGCTTGGGACAGTACATTCTTCACATTGGAAGCAGACTCTTACCTTAACAAAGAGTTTAAAACTCAAGTAATTGCCTGGGATATGAGCAAGCAGCTCAAAAAGAGTCAGACTATATTATCTTACTCTGGTGACAAAGAAGATCAAAACATACAACCAGAAGAAGACATCCAAAGCCTCCAAGAAAAATACAAATCAGTCCCAGGCCTTGGAAGAGCTCAAAAGGGATTTTCAGCAGCAAGTAAAAGAAGTAGAGGAAAAAATGGGAAGAGAAATGAGAGGGATGCAAGAAAATCGTGAAAAACAATTCAACAGCTTGCTAAAGGAGACCCAAAAAAATACTGAAGAAAATAACACCTTAAAAAAATAGCCTAACCCAAATGGCAAAAGAGGTCCAAAAAGCCAATGAGGAGAAAAATGCCCTAAAAAGGAAAATTGGCAAAATGGAAAAATAAGTCCAAAAGATTACTGAAGAAAATACTTCCTTAAAAATTAGAATAGAGCAATTGGAAGCTAGTGACTTTATAAGAAATCAAGACATTGTAAAACAAATCCAAAAGAATGAAAAATTGAAAAATGTGAAATATCTCATTGGAAAAACAACTGACTGGAAATAGAGAGACAGAATTTAAAAATTATTGGACTATCTGAAAGCCATGATCAAAAAAAGAGCCTAGACATCATCTTTCAAGAAATTATCAAGGAAAACTGCCCTGATATTTTAGAATCAGAAGGCAAAATAGAAATTGAAAGAATCCACAGATTTCCTCCTGAAAGAGATCCCTAAAGGAAAACTCCTAGGTATTATAGCCAAATTCCAGAGTTCTCAGGTCAAGGAGAAAATATTACAAGCTGCCAGAAGAAAATTCAAGTATGTGGAAACACAATCAGGATAACACAAGATTTAGCAGCTTCTACATTAAAGGACTGCAGGGCATAGAATATAATATTCTGGAGGACAAAGGACATAGGATTACAACCAAGAATCACTACCCAGCAAAACTGAGTATAACCCTTCAGGGGAAAAAAGGGTCATTCAGTGAAATAGAGGACTTTCAAGCATTCTTGATGAAAAGACCAGAGCTGAATAGAAAATTTAACTTTCAAACACAAGACTCAAGTGGAATATGAAGACATAAACAGGAAAGAGAAATCATAAGAGACTTATTAAAGTTGAGCTGTTTATATCCTGCATGGAAAGATGATATTTGTAACTCATGAGAACTTTGTCAGTATTAGGGTAGTTGGAGTGGGAACAATTATACGTATGTATACAGATAGACAGACAGAAGACAGACAGACAGACAGACAGACAGACAGACAGACAGACAGACAGATAGATAGATAGATAGATAGATAGATAGATAGATAGATAGATAGATAGGTAGAGGGCACAGGGTGGGTTGAAGATTAAGGGGTCATATCTGGAGAATAAAATTAAGGGATGAGAGAGAATATACTAGGAGAAGAAGAAAGGGAGAGGTAGAACAGGGTAAATTATCTCACAAAAAAAAAGAAAAGAAAAGGCTCTTACAGTGGAAGGGAAATGGGGGAAGATGAGAGGGACTGAATGAATCTTATTCTCATAGGATTTGGCTTAAGGAGGGAATAACATACACATGCAATTGGGTATGGAAATCTGTCTTACCCTACAGGAAAATAGGGGGGAAGGGGACAAGAGAGCAGGGGGATGATAGAGAGGAGGGCAGATTGGGAAAGGGGGTAATCAGAAGCAAATACTTCTGAGGAGGGACAGGGTCAAAAGAAAGAATAGAATAAATGGGGGAGCAGGATAGGATTAAGGGAAATAGAGTTAGTTTTTCACAACATGTCTACTATGGAAGTGTTTTGCATAACTGCACATGTATAACCTATATTGAGTTGCTTGCCTTTTCAATGAGGGTGGGTGGGGAGGGAGGAAGGGAAAAAAATTTGGAACCCAAAGTTTTAAAAACACATGTTAAAAAAAAAGTTTTCACATGCAATTGGGAAATAAGAAATACACGAAATGGGGTACAGAAATCTATCTTGCCCTACAGGAAAATAGAAGGGGAAGGGGATAAGAGAAGAGGGGGGGAGAGATAGAAGAGAGGGCAGACTAGGGGAAGGGGTATTCAGAATGCATGCCATCTTGGGGTGAGGGGAGGGGCGAGATGGGGTGAAAATTTGGAACTCAAAATCTTGTCTAAGTAAATGTTGAAAACTAAAAATAAATAAATTTATATCAGAGGAAAAAAATAAATAAAATAAATAAAAACTAGAGATTACAACTAAAATATTTTAAAATTATATTGCAGCAATGTATACATATAAGCTGTGTGGGCTTCTAAAATATGGTACTGACCCGAAGTAGTTGGGGATCATTAGCTCCCTCATAACCCCCTTGGCAGGGGTGCCATCTCCTACCTGACATTTTTCTTGATACCTTTGTTCACAGACCCCATGAAATATTTGAACAATTCAATGAAATAGTTCAATGAAATATTTTGACAACTTAATTTCAAGGTAATTGAGCTCCTTTGTAATTGTATATATTTTATTTTATGTATTTAAAAAGCATAATTCTGAAAAGGGGTTCTTAGATTTCACCAGATTGCCAAAGGCATATGACAAAAATAGGTTAAGAACCCTTGCCCTAATTAATAGTGCCCTTGCCCTTTGCAAATTACTTTGTATTTTGCTTATGTTTGAACCTGTTGGGCCTGCCCAGTAAAACCATGAGCTCTTTGAGGGTTCTGTTCTCTTTATATCCCTAGTGTGTAATATATACATTAATACTGTGATATATCTGTGAGTTGGTCAATGTTCCTTCCAATAGTACAGATAATCTTTTTTATCATGTTCTACTTTTGTCCATACCCTTTCAAAAAATTGTCCAAGGGAGACTTGCTTAATGTCCTTCCTCAAGATCACCAGGCACCAGTGAAACACAAAGACTATCCATCTATGTTATCCCTCCCTCTCCCTATATGCCCAGTCATCTTCCTTTTCTCCTCATCCAAATATATATCCTTCTAAGGATTTTTATACTCTTATGATATATTTTGCATTGCTTCTCCTTGGTAGTTCCTCATTAGCAAAAATTGCAGCATACTCCTATCTGCTCTGTCTTCCTTTTGTATGACCCACATTTTAATTCTTAAAAAATTCATATTTTCTGACTTTTAGTCACATAGCACCACTGGAATAACATTGTGTTGTTGTCATTGTTTAGTGGGGAGAGACCTTTTGTTTAACCAAAAATCTTGGGGTCATTAGAAGCATTGAAAAATTTCCTGAAGGCTATTCTACCCACTCTCCTATGACTATTCAATCTTGAGCTCAGCTCATTGTCTAGGTAAAGTATCAGTCCAGAATGTATATACTCATGGATCATTGTATTGCTTGTTTATTTGACTAGATATCATAGTCTAGTGGTTTCTAGTCATTTTCCATTACGTAACCCTAACTTATTTTTCCTAGGGGTATTACTTGGCTGGGGAGTGGGAAGTGGAAGACTGCGTATAATTTTCTCAATGACATTGATGTAGCTGCTGTGGTCAGTGTTATGTTATAACTTCCTAGAGGGGCCAATAGGCTGCTCAAAAAGGGAAAAGTTGGGAATTTGCATAACTATAGGATAGACTGCAGTTGAGAAAAAAATGGACTATAATGGGTAGAAGGGTAGGTATGGTTATGTTAGAGGCAAGTCTTATATGGAAGAGTGTGATACAACCCTTACTCCCACCCTCCAGCTGATGAAATCGCCTTAGGTTTAAGTGATGGCCCTTGGAGGTTGTACCATTGCCACCACTGTGGAGACCAGTATTGTGGACAACAGACAGTCTGCATCTATTTGGTTTTTCCTATGTGGATAGCTCAGCCAAAATCTTCTTAGCAATACTGAATCTCATGACTACAATATTTAAAAGCTGGATGTAATCAGCACAATGCAATCTACAAATAAGAACATGCAGAGGACATCATTTATTTGGTGTTGTATAGTCATTTTACTCATGTCTGACTCTTCATAATTCCATTTGCAGTTTTCTTGGCAATGATACTGGAGTGGCTTGCTACTTCCTCCTCCAGATCATTTTACAGATGAGGAAACTGAGCAAACAGGGTTAAGTGACTTGCCCAGAGTCACACAGCTAGCGAGTATCCGAGGCCAGATTTGAACTCAGGAAGATGAGTCTTCCTGACTGTAGACCTGGCACTCAAACCATTGTATCACTCCGCTGCCCATATCACCATCTATAGAGAATCCCATTCCCATTTAGCACCTGTACTGGATACCTTTTATGAGGGAGGGGCATATATTTGGTGAACATATGTTTCCACATTTTATGATTTGCTTGACATTAATAATTAGACGATTATTAAAGTTGCCTATTGTTACACCTGTCAAGAAATCGTATATGTTTTTGACATTTATACAAGAGGCACTGTGTTACAGGAGAATCTTTAAGGCTGATTTTTACTCTACTAATGAAATGTATTGTTTTGGTTTTGTAGTCAACAAACAACAAATGCCTTGGGATCTTGTATTCTCTGCATTGTTCAGTCAATGGCATGACTGCAACAATGTTATCTGCTAGAGAATGTAATTTGTGAAAGTCATTTCCTTTTCTATTCCCCTCTCCAACTTTCATCACAGATGTCCCCTGGATTTTTATAGATTATTTTCTTAAAGATTTTGTAGACCTGGGGAAAACAGATAGTAGTACATCAAAATAGATCAATAGTTACGTATAGTTTCTCAGTTGCTTTTTTAAAAAATAGTAATACTATAGGATGATTTTTTTCTGAGTTTTTGGTATCCTCCTTTCCTTCAGATATCTTGAGAATCAATACATCTAGTCGCTAAAAACTGTGTCACCTCTGGAGCAGATCTCTCATTTGTATATTTGGTCTGATGTAGCTATTCTTCCTATCTTGGGAAAATAGAACTAGGTCAGTATTTACCAAGCTATGTTCTGTGGAACCTTAGTGTTCTCTGCATTGAGGAGAGGGGTCCCGAGCTGATGTTGAAGTAGAAAGAGATGATGCCACACTGTTCCCTACCTTGTGGGTTATCTACATAAATACCCATCCTTTGACTCTTATACTCCTCCACAAGAGGTCCATGGTCTTGACTATGGAATCCAATGTTTATGTGGGTTCTAGCAATTTTCATGTTCCTAGGTGGTTCTATAGCCAAATAAATTTGGGAAATATTGGCCCTCATAGATTCTGAGGATCTAAAATCTAAAAGATCTCAATGTTGCTCAAGGAAAGCTTTGCAGAGGAGAGTCGTGGGAAGTCTTTGAAGAAATAGAGAGATGGGACCTGAATTATGATGAGTAACTTGATGGCATATGAGTTTGGAGGGAAAGAGATTAAACAATAATAATTGCTGATCTAGCATGGCTATGATCAGATATTATATCCAGAGATAGAATTTCTCCTTCATCTTCTTTGCCAGAGTTGCCTTTTTATTCCCACTGTCACTGAACTGGGAATTTTTCTCCCTCCAAATTCCTGGGCCACATTCTCAACCCTTAAACCTTCCTAGGTTGTCCCAAGATGTGAACATCTCATTCTGAATGTAGGTCTACATTCTCTTCATATGTCATTCTTCAAAAAGGTTTCGTCTTGCCTTGCTAGGTAATTGTGCTTCATGAGCTACAGGCTCATTCTTAGTCTATGCAAGAGTAGAGGAATTTGATGCTACATCGGATGATGAATTGAGTCAAGATGGGGACTTGATTCAGAATGGTAAATATGATACTTTGATCTTTTTTTTTTCTGAATTAGGGGAAAGGACCTTTAAGAGAACCAGATCATAAACACACACACACACACACACACACACACACACACACACACACACACATACATACATTTAAAGACTTGTATGCTATAAAATCCAGCTGTGAGAATATTCCCATCACATACACAACCCACCAGATATTGAGTTTGAGAATTTCAAGCAATTTTATGAACATCTTCCCCACTGGAGAGGCACACATTTTTCCATAAAGGTAATAATGAATGAAAACTGATGCAAATATACAGCAGCCCCTCACATTTTACTATTCTTGTTAGTCTCTGTGACATGCATGTGTGTTTTGGTTTTTGGGTTTTGGTTTTTGGGTGTTTTTGGTTGCACCATGATAGTCAAGGCCAGGAGAGAGATCTGAAAGTTGCAGATTTCACATTATACAAAACCTTTCCCAAAAACTAATTGGCATGTTTTAGCTTTAAAGATGAGTGGGCACATAGAAACTCACTCTTTATTATCACAGTTGTCTGTTCTACTAATGCATTATGCACTACGACCTCGGAGCTCTTTAATGATATATTTCGTGGCATTTTGCTTTCCTCCTACACAAATGGCAGGCTCAGGATGATATGCTTCTGTTGAGCAAAATGTTATATGTTCTGTACTTCACAGAAACACTAGGACTAGAAAATGGAGAAGTATGGCTTTAAGGTCTCCAGGGACACTGGGGAGGAGACACACTCCATGAAATTACTTATGCATTCGTATACAGTGCACGATTCTTGTTTCACTTCCAAGTGTGACACAAGCTAAGAGCTTTTCTCATGCAGCAGTACAAACCCTTTCGGCAAGTAAAGTCTACTCCCCAGCACACACAAATTACATTGGCTTGAGTTTTATTGTGTCAAAAGAAGCAATCGCCATGCTTAATGGGAGGCAATGGATTAGTACCTCTTGTTTAAACTGAAGAAGGTCTGTTCAGTTACTGAGAAAGTGAGACGGCTTGGAGGGTGGAGTGAAGGTCATTCTCTTACATGGGGAAATCAATTCTTTTTCATTTCTTCAAATACCAGCGTATTCAGTTCTCTGTTTACATATATTTGAGGCAATTTTGCTTTCACTTACTTTCAGTTTCAAATACTTGTATAAGAAATGTATCTAACGATCGTTTCACTTGTTTTTTTTTTCAAGAATGTTTTTTTTTCCCTCTTCCTGGACTCACTACATCTTATTCCACAGTAACACTGGCATGATGTACCTATTGACTCATGACAATATGGCTATATCCCATTAAGAAGGGGCAAGTAATGCACACTTTTGCTCAGAAAGGAGTGAAACTTGAGAGTTTCTTGACCTGGAATCTAGTGAAATTTGTATTTTTAAAAATATTTTGATAACTGCATTTCAATATAATTAGTTTCCTTGGTAATCCTTTGTATTTTATTTTATGCTTTTAAAAACATCTGAGAAGTGGACCAGAGGCTTTACCAATGAGAAGGTTCCATGAGTTTAACCCCTGACTACGACCAAGATGATATAGGATTCTATAAATACCTCTGTGTTTGTGAGCAACCTGAATTTCTTCACAGGATTAACCAAGCTAAACTCTAGTTTAAAATTCTTGCATTGACCCCAAGGCCCTTCATCCTTCCTCAGCCCCTAGACTTTTGTGTGTCTAGAAACTCTAGTTCCTGGCATAATGTGGCCTCTGGTTTTCATTTCTTTTGGAGGGGGTCTGAGATCCAACCCCATTTTTCCTAGAGTCTCCCTTTAGGCAATTACCAGATCACCCATTTTATATAACAAATACTGCTATGAATAAAAAACATTGTTAGCACAGCAAGAAAGGCAGTGAAGTTGGGTTGTAGGATTGCTGTAGGCAATAACTATGAGAGAAAAATGGCGAGCAGGGAGTCTTTTCATTTATGTCTGTGTCTCCCTATGCAATTGTGTGTTTTCTGGGAGTTCCTAGGATAATAAATCATGATACTATGTTGCCCAAAGTATAGGCTATACTAAAAAGATGCACGGCAAAGACTGAGTCACTAAGTCAGCAACACCTGTATCCTTCATAGCATGGCCAGAAGAAAGAGAATTATAGTTATAGGTACTGGTGGCCTGGAAAGATTTTGACAAAATAATGTAGGTACCAAGGGAAGAAGCAGTGGGAAGGGGCACCAAGAGGGGAAGTGGACAGACAAACTGTGCCAACATTACATTTTTTCCCAGGTTTTTCCTTATTATCTGACAGCTAAGGCAGCTAGGTGGCACAGTGGATTGTGTTGGACTAGGAGTCAGGAAGACTTGCATTTGATTCCTACCTCAGACACTTAGGAGCAGTGTGTTATCACTTAACCTCTGTCAACCTCAGATCCCTCACTGAGGATCAAATGAGATAACATATGTTAAGCTTTTTGTAAACCTTTAAGTACCATACTTAAAGCACCATACTACTACTACTAATAATAATTATTATTATCTCTATAAAAATTATCTCTAGCTGTACAGGTGGCAAAGAAGGCTTGCTAGAATTCTCAGTTATTACTATCACTGGCAAGGGAGTCTGTGCTTTGCTTATGAACCCAATAAAACTCCTTGCCATGAGATTCATAGTTATCTCATATTATAGCAATAAGTTAGTCAATAAACTTTTATTAAATGCCTATTAAGTGCCAGAAACTGTGATACATACTGAGGACACAAAGTCATGGGGGAGTCCTTGCCTCCCAAGGAAAGTATGAGAGGTATTAGACTGACTACCAAACTGAAGGTCTACAGAGCCATTGTGCTGACCTCATTGTTGTATGCCTGTGAGAACTGGACGATATACCAGCACCATGACAGGAAACTGAATTGCTTCCATTTGAATAATCTTAGGAACATTCTGAAGATCACCTGGCAGGATAAGATACCAGACACTGAGGTCCTTTCTTGAACTAAACTTCCAAGAATTCAAACTCTTCTTCAGAGTGAAACTTCAATGGGCTGGCCATTGTTCAAATACAAAACATATGCTTGCCAAAAAGACCATTTTATGAAGAACTCACACAGGGCAAGAGTTCACATGGTGGTCAGAAGAAGTGATACAAGGACACTCTTAGGGTCTCTCTTAAGAACTTTGGAATTGATTGTGTGACATGGGAGACACTGGCACAGGACCATCCAGCATGGAGTGCCCACATCAGAAAAGGTGCTATGCTCTATGAGTAAAGCAGAATTGAAATAGCTCAAGAGAAATGCAAGATACGCAGACTTAGAGACTGGACTATTTGTGCCCAACCTATGGTAGAACATTCCAAACTCATATTGATCTGATCAGTCATAGTCTGACACACTGAAACTTGACTCTGGCATAGTGATGTCATTTTGGTCCTCTTAGAAAACACAGGATAACAACAACAACACACCCACACCCACAACACCTTGCTATAGTTCAAAACTTTAGTCAGTGCACAGCTATCTTGTTATTGGGTCAGATAATACATAATTATTAAAAGCCATCTCAAATGCAATTATAATATATCTTTTAATCACTAGAACTTATGAAAAACGTACTGTGTGCCAGATACTGTGTTAAGTGCTGGGAATATAAAACTAAAAGTGAAATAGTGCCTCTTCTTAAGAAGCTTACATTCTATTGAGGAAGACAACGCACATATACATATACATACATACATATATACATACATGTGTAAGTATAATAAATGCAAGGTAGTTAGGGAAGGACTTCATTAGCAGCTGGGGTAATCAAGAAAGTCATTATGTAGAAGGCACAGAGACAGAAAACAGAATGTCATGTGTGAAGAATACAGAGAAGGGCTAACTTAGCTTGACAATAAAGTGAAGGAAAGATAATAGCATATAATGAGACTGGAAAGACAGGTTGGGGTTAAATTGTGAAAGACATTAAAAGGCAAAGAAAGCGTATATTTTGTCTTAGAGGCAATAAGAAGTCATTGGTGTTTATTGAATAGAGGAAAGGAATGGTCAAATCTGAGCCTAAGGAAAATCAAATTCCGACCTTATTTCATGATACTTCCCTTTCACATATTAACCAAAATACTCGTTACTACATATAGCTAAATTAGTCTACTCATCATTCCTCATTCTTATTTTGTCTGTCTACCCATAAGCCTTTTGTCACATCATTCTCCATGCTCATAAAAGGCAATTCCCCACCGCTGATCTCTACATATTGAAATGTCTCCCTTCATTCAAGGATCGACTCAGGTTTCATATCTTTTTGAAAATGTTGCTTGATGATCCCTTTTCCCAATTCACTTACATAACCTCTAACTAGTAATTATTGCTCCCTCCTTCAGTATCTCATAGCATTTTTTTTAAACTCTCAGAATCACTGAATCTCCAGGCTGAAAGGGATTTCAAAGGCCACATATTCCAATCCGTGCTTCAACAAGACACTCATATATTATTACCAAAATGAGGACTTCTAGTGAGGAGGAACCCAACCACTACTTTCTGAGGGAGTCCATTCGACTTTTGGATGATTTCGAGTGTTAAAAAGCGTTCCTAACATCAAACCAAAACTTACTTTTCTTCAATTTCTGCACATTGTTGCTAGTTCTGCCTTCTGAAGCTAATCAGAACTCTAGTACATTATTTCATGTGATAGTCCTTCAAAAACTAGAAAACAGCTATTGTAACCCTGCTGTCTTTTCTTCTCAGGGTTAAATAATCCCATTTCTTTGAATTGGTGTGATCTCAAGGTTTTATCATCCCAATTTCCTTCTTCTAGATGCTTTTCAACTAACTAACATTCTTAAAATGTGGTGCTTGACACTAATTACAATAACCATATGGAGGGCAAAATACAAGAAGACTATCACCTCCCTGGGTATGGGATATCTTCTTTCCCAACCTAAAATTAGGGCTTTTGGGGGCTATTAGCTCACCCTGTTGAATCATTTTGAGTTTGTGTTCGAGCTCTGCCCTTTTCCAGATTTACTACCATCTAGCTAAATCCTCAAATACTTAATATGTATCCCCATTAAATTCCATTCGATTTAAGTCAGACCAATGTTCTTGCCTATCAAGGACTCTATGGACCTTGACTCTTCTATCCAATGAGTTAGCTCTCCTTCCTAGCTTTAGGTAATCTGTACATTTGATAAGAATGTTATTTGTATTCATTGAGAAAAACATCAAACAAAACAGGGCCTGGCACAGATCCTTGGGATGCTACCCTAGAGACATCCTTTCAAGTTGATATGGAAAATAACTATACTTTAGGAATGATTATTCCTCCAATTCCAAATCAACTTAATTGTATTGTCATCTAGCCTAGGTTTCTCCATCTTGTCATCAAGATTAGCATAAGAGACTTTGGCAAATACTCCATTGAATGTAGGTAAACTATATCTACAACATTCCCCTGATCTATGTGTCTAGTGACTTTGTCACAAAACTAAATGATGTGGCCTATTATTGATGATCACCTTTTTTGGTGAGGCAATTGGGGTTCAGTGACTTGCCCAGGGTCACATAGCTAGTAAGTGTCATGTGTCTGAGGCCGGATTTGAACTCAAGTCCTTCTGACTCTAGAGCCAGAGCTTATCCACCATACCACCTAGCTGCCCCATCATCACCTCTTTCTTTGCAAGACATTCACAAACCATCCTTTTAATAATAAAGTCTAGGACTTTTGGTAGACAAAAATGGAAGGAATCTCATTGACCTAATAGTTTGAAAATGGTATTCTCATCACTTTAAAAAATATTAAGGTTGCATTTTTCCTTCTTTAATCTTTTGGGAACTCTTACATTCTCCATTATCTTTCAAGGATCACTTACAATGGCTTAGCGATCTCATTTGCCAGTTTTTTAAGTGCATTTATGTATAAGATCTGAGACCATGTGTTAATTTATTGCTAGTTTTTTGCCTCTTGTGAATTTTTGAGTGTCTCTCCTTTGTACTTTTTTTTCCTTTTGTTGTAGAATCTATGGTATCTAGCTTGGTCAATATATGTAGGCAATTTTCTTTCCCTCCTTTCCATTTCAGTTTAACTTTCTTGATTGGAATCACTGTGCCACTGGCAGATTTTTCCCCCATCCCTTGTTAGATTCACTCAACCCCTTCACAAAAGCCTATCATTATTATATTTTAAGCTGTGGTCCAGAAATCTAAAACCCATATGCAGACACTGTCGTCTTAACCAGCTGTTCAGATCTCTAATGTGCCTTTCTCTTCTGAAACTCTTGTCTTTAATTTGTACTAGTGATGAAAATACCACCTGTGTCCTAAAGTCTTCAATTTCTGGCCCAGGGCTTCATCATCCTTAGCAATGCTTTCTAGACTCCTGCTGGCAGTATTATTTGTGCTTATCTGAATCTCCATAAGTGGTTAGTAGTCATCAGGTTTGACAAGACTTGGCACAGTCTCTATCATATCTTGTAGATGTGCCCCAAAAAGATAACTAGTATTAAAATAGATAGATAAAAAGATAGATTGATAGGTAGATCCATAGATAATATCCCTAGTACCATGCCAAGTAATGGTGACACAAACACAATAAAATACTCTCTGCCCTCAAGATGCTTAGAATCTAATAGGGTGAGACAAAAAGGGGGAGGGGAAGAGATACACAAAGGAGAGAGAATCCCAAAATGTATCTAGGTGCATAAGGTACCTGGTGAGGAGGTAGAGTGGTCAAGAGAGTGAATTGAGCTAAGAATGAAGTGAGCACGGCTAAAGGCCCCTCACAAAATTGTGATCCTAGCCAAGGACACATTAATTAGGTAGTAGCTTTGATACTCTTAAGCAGAAAGAGACAAACCACCACTACTTACCTCTTTTTTTTCTTTTGACCTTTCTAGATAATCTCTTATATGACATCTATGGAGCTACCAAAATAGCCTCGTTCCCCTCCTCATATTGCATTTTTAAAATTTATATACATGCATTTTTTTTTCCTTGATAGAATGTAAGCTACACCTAAGAACGTAAGCTAAGGGTAGAGACTGTTTCATTTTTGTCATTCCTTAGAACTTAACACAGTGCCTGGTATATAATAGGTGTTTAATAAATGCTTTTTGATTGATTCAGTTCAATTCAATTCAACCCAAGAAACTCATATTCCACTAAAGAAATATAACATATGCCCAAGCAAATAAATACACAGTATAAACAAAGTTTTTTTCAAGTGGAAGACAGCGCTAAGAATTGAGGGAATCATAAAGGAGTACATGGGGGAAGGTAACACCTGAGCTGTGCTTTGAAAGAAACTAGGGGATTCTACAAGGTGGGAGTGAAGCAAAGGGATATCACAGGCTTATCTAAAGACCTAAAGTCAGGGGAATGTTAGATGGGGGAATAGCTTCTAGGCCAGTTTAATGAGAATGGACAGTATGTGAAGGGACGCAATCAACATTCCCTAGGATACCAGCATCTGTTTCTTCCTCTTAGGGTCAGACTCCTTCCTTCAAGTATACAGTGACCCTTCTTTGTCCACTCCTCTGAATGCCCCACATCCTGTCTGTTACCACTGTGTGTGTGTGTGTGTGTGTGTGTGTGTGTGTGTATGCCACAATACCCACTTCATCCCCCAAAATCAAACTGTCAGCTCTCAGAAGATGAAGGGCATGTCTTATCTATATGCTTATCTATAACCCATGGCAGCAGATGGCAGAGTGGATAGATTGCTGAGCATGGAGTCAGGAAGACCTGAGTTCAAATTTGGCTTTAGAGGCTTACTAGCTGTGTGAGCCCAAGGAAGTCATTTAACCCTGTTTGCCTTAGTTCCTCACCTGTGTAATGAACTGAGAAGGAAATGGCAAACCACTCCAATATCTTTGCCAAGAAAACCCCAAATGGGGTCATGAAGAGTCCATGCAATGGAAATGACTGAGCAACAAATCTATAGCCCGCAAACAAAGGCCATGGGCAGAGAGTAGAACAAACATCATAGACATGCTTCTGACACCACTTTCTTTGTGCATTTCTTGGAATCATCCTTTTCTCTGTACCTTTATCCAAGCATACCTCAATCAAGTTCTGCAATAGTCTGCAGCACCTGACTTAGAGACTTTAGTGCCAACCAACAATTCAAGTAACAATCTTATTCATTAGAATAAGAGGTTTTAGGAAAGGCCAAAAGCTTCTGATGTGGCCAAGAAGAGAAGGAATCTGTATCTCAGGTAGGCGTCTTTCTGTCTTTCATATTTGTAAGTGACAAAAAGGTGTGATTTACCTTATGTAGCGGTAAAAAGACTGACATATGCCCACGAGAACTTTGCTGTTTCTTCTGGTAGATGAGGAGTGAATGGATTGGACTAGACTGTCTCTGAGTTCTCTTCCCCATCTGAGATTCTTTCAAATTAGGCAGCTTAGTACTGCAATGGATAGGACACTATCAGGAGTCAGGAAGAGTCAGTGAGACCTGAGTTCAAATGTGACCTCTAACACTTCCAGGCTATGTGACTCTGGGCAAGTCACTTAACTTCTGTTTGCTTTGGTTTCCTCATCTGTAAAATGGTGGTAATCATAGCACCTGCCTCCAAGGTTTGTTGTGAAAATCCAACGAGATAATAATTTTAAAATACTTAGCACAGTGCCTGCTACATGGGAAGTGTTATATATGTTTTAGCTTTTATTAATTAGCTAGAAGTACTTTGTAATAACTCTGTACAATTAAGATTGTTGTTATTAAGGTTTTTAGTTGTATCCAACTCTTTGTAACCCCATTTGGGGTTTTCCTTGGCAAAGATACTGGAGCAGTTTTCTATTTCCTTCTTCAGCTCTATCCACTGCACCACCTAGCTGCTACTAAGGTAACGTTGTTTTACTGCTTTTTAAAACATTTTTCTATTACTTTTGCTTCCCAACATATCTCTCCCCTTTCTGTCTAGAGAGTCGTTCTTTTACAAAAATGAAAAATAAAAGAGGAAAAAGAATTTAGGCAAAACTAACATATCAACTGAGTCTGACAGTACAATAAAAAGTTAAAGTTCTAGAAAAGATGTCAGAGGCCTCATTTTATTGACAGGCAGCTGAGGCCCTAAGACCTTATGGAACTTTCCTAAGATCACTGAGGTGCTAAGCACTATTACAGGGAGGATTTGAACCCAGGTTCTGGAGCCAGGGCTTTTCCCCACTTGACCACACTGCATCCCAGGGCAGCATTATTTTAAATCACAAAATTATAGACTTCAAATCTAGAGGTGTCCTCCAAAGATATTTCAACATACAGTATTCATGAAGCATTTGTGTTTATCAGTCTTGTTTCCCCATTAGATTTCAAAGTTTCATAGTGAAAGTGACATTTTCTACCTAGATGTTGCAAACTCAAAACACCTTGCAAAATGCCAGGCACCCTATGGGCACTCAGTAAATACTGGTTGATACTGATGGAAGAGCCTGTCTAGAATGTGAATTGGGAAAGAAAAGAAAAACTCTTGGAGTAGCTCTGTATAATTTCCCCCTTTTAATGTTGGGAGAAAACACAGAATCTTTCATCATCACAATTTATCCTAAATAAGTACTTGCTGAAGTAATCACATTAAACCATATGCTGAAAATATTTGAAAAAGACAGTTGTATAGCTTGAAAAGTATTCTCTTAATGTTTAGAGATTTCATGGGAAGGGCACTGACAGGAAAACTGAAGAGATGCTTTGGTGGAACTCCTTCCTGTTAAGACACAGCTCTGCACAGTCAAAGATAGAGAAACTGTATTTAAACATGCATCTAGTAGAAATTAAGTCAGGCTGTGCCCTGGTTACTCATTTCTTCCCATTCACTGATGGCATGTCACAATCTAGATCTCTTACTGAGGGGGATTTGGCTCAAACATTCATCCCACACATCTTGGTAAGAATAGCATTTAATATTCCATTAACAAAGCAGAGTCTTTGGAAGACAGAATAAAGCATGTTGTCAGGAAAGCCAAGCAAGAGACTTCTGAGAGGCGTCCATTTTTGTGTTCATCTCAGGCCTGAGTGTAAGGATGTGGAAAGTTGTTTATAATTTTGTAATTTATCTGGTGGGTGATGGTTTCCATTGGACAAGTCACTTACAAGGAAGAAAATCAGCTTCTCTCTAGTCATAAAACATGCTAATTGGAAAGCTGAGGGCAGATTTTTTTTTTGGCCAAAAAGCAGGGAATCTTCTAAAATATTAATGACGCCTTCCTGCCAAACCTTGTAAAGATGCTATGGCTATGGATCAGGCTAAGAGTTGGGCGGCTTAATGTTTTATGTCATGTCGACAAATCTTTGATCTTGACGATAGTACATCTTGAAGAAATAACATTTATCCTGGAATGATCTAGGTGGGGTGTGGGAAGGACATTGAGGGATGGTAAGAAAGTGTGTGCACATGCATTCAACTGTGGCCCAAATGAGTGACCAAGTGAGGATACCAAATTAGAATAAACTTCCAAACAAGTCAAGTGTTTTGACTTGGAATGTAACATTAAACAAGGAATTTAACATTTTCTAAAGTAAAAGGATTTAGAAGGCAACATGGTGTCTAGTGGATAGAGGGACCAGCTTTGGAATCAGGAAAACCCAGGTTCAAATTCTGCCTCTGACACATGCTAGCATACTAGTTATGTGAGCATGAACATAGCACTTAACCTCTGTGAGTGCCACACAGCTCTCTGAGAATATCTGTTCAAAAGAGTTATCAATTTTCATCTAGTGAAGGAGTTTTCATGCTGAGAGTTCTCTACACTGATGAAATCAGAGTTCTGCCACTCTTCCCCAAAAAGTTTAGGAACCTTCACTCCCAAATGAACATTGCAGTCAGAAAATTCATTTGTGGATATATATATATATATATTATATATATATATATATATAATATATACACACACATATATTATATCATATCATATATCATATTATATTATATTATATCATATCACATCATATCACATTATATTATATCATATTATATTAATTACATTATATTACATTATGTTGTGTGTATGTGTGTGTGTGTGTGTATATATATATATATATATAATTTCATTGATATGCCAATGTAATTCCAAACTGGAACTCCCAGATGAAGAAATTCTCTCTATTTATATGAGTCAGCACTTTTTCTACAAATTGTAATCTTAGAGGGCTGCCAATATCACTAAGGGGTTAAATGACTTGCTTAAGGTCACATAGTAAGTAAATGTTAGAGTTTAGATTTGAACCCAGGTCTTCCAGAAGGAACGGCAAAGCTCCATATACACATGTTGGTCATTTTAGCACAATGTAAAGTAAATGGCACCCTTTTGTCACTGATGATGAAGATGATGATGATGATGGACAAAGATGATGATGATCACTACCATTTATAGAGCACTTATTATATTCCAGGAACTGTGTGCTAAATGCTTTACTATTATCTCATTTTATCTTCATGAGAACCCTGGGAGGCAGGTTCTATTATTATCTCCATTCTACATTTGAGGAAATTGAGGCAAAAAGACATTAAGTAACTTACCCAGGGTCATTGTCAAAGGTTAGACTTGAACCCAAGTCTTCTAGAAGAAAAACCAAAGCTCTCATGGGTACATATTGGTCTTTTTACCATCATGTAAGGTAAATTGCACCTTGTTGTCAATAATAATAATAATAACCTATGTTTATGTAGTACTTACGTGCCAGAAACTCTGCTAACTATTTTACAATTATTATCTCATTGGATCCTCACAACAACTCTTAGATATAGGTGCTATGATTATTCCCATTTTACAGTTGAGGAAACTGGGGCAAACTGAGGTTAAGTGAATTGGCCAGGGTCATACTACTAGAAAGTGTCAGAGGTCAGATTTGAACTTAGGTCTTCCTGAGTCCAGGACCAGAACTCTATCCACTGCATCACTTAGCTGCCTAATTTCACAGAATCTCAGATTGAAAGGAGAGCTCAGAGATAGTCTAGTCCAGCTCATTCATAGGGCAGCTATTATTCCCATTTAACAGATAAGGAAACTGAGAGGTTATTATTATTATTATTTTTTTTTACTGAATTCCACAGGGCAGTCTAGCTAACACAAGACTACTGTGTTGGGTCAAATACAGCTGGACCATGCTTCTCTCTTCATTCTTTTTATGCCAGGGTAGTAGCGAGGAACATTTGCAATTTCCTCCTTTCATATATGACCTTTGGAGATGTCTTTCATTCAATAGTAGCTGAGTAGATTTAAGGACTGATTTTTGCAAGTCCATTTTCTGCCTTACCCCATTTTGCAAACTCAAAGGACCAGGATTTAGTCCTGTTTTTCCTTATTGGTTCTGAGTTGACTATGTTGATCTCCTTAAACCTGTCTGAACTTATGGACACAATGCCTCTCCATGTACTTTTTATGATATATATTTCATGAAGAGGCAGCATAATAGAATATTTATAGAGTGAGAGCCTTGGAGTCAGGAAGCCTCAATTTCGAATCCCATCCCAGATACTTATTAGCTCCATGATCTTAAACAAATTAGTCAACTTCCCTGAATCTCAATTTCTTCATCTATAAAATGGGGAGTTTATAACACTTCTATATCCACCTTCCTTTGCTATTCACCACAGAGGGTTGTTACAAGGTTCAAATGGAATGATGCACATAAAGTGCTTTACAAACTTAAATACACTTTACAGTATCAGCTATGTTTATTCCAAACCACCCTGGGAAATAAAATGGCTCTATAGCTTCTAGAACATACAATGAGTAGGTGACCACACCATTACATTTTTATGTGGAGAAGCAGCAATTTCAATGTAGACGAAAGCAATCTCTGTGCATATCTACCAACTGCTCTGGCTGCCCCTCCTTGCCTAACCTAGGGTATGCTCCAGAGGGCGCTGTCCCCTTGAAGACAGTGAACTGATGGAAAGTCACTAAATCATTGCCTTGAATTATACATGCCCGAAAAGGGTAACAGTTCAACAGTATTAGTGGGAGATGATCAACATTCAGGAGAAACCAAGCAAAACACAAATCTAATCACCACACACACACACACACACACACACACACACACACACACAAAATCACACTTCCCTATAGCTGCCCTGCCACCGCCACCATACACACACACACACACACAAAGGATTTAATGTGTTCCATTGGAAAGTTACATTAATAGAGCTGAAATAAATTTATACCTCAACTGGGTGTTTTCTGGTATTTGAGTTTTCATCAAATTTTAGCCAAGTGCATAGTCTGTTACTGAACATTAATCATAACATAAATATGGGCAAAATTGCTTACGCATACATACTTTAATACTCCAAGTAGTTGTGATTTTTGTCATATTGTCCACCAATAATGACCAAGTAGATCTGAATGGTTTATCTTTATGGGTTGCCATGGTGGAAAAATGTGTTCGCCTGAGGCTAACCTAGAAAGGAGCCTCTCTGAAGAGAGATAGGCTAGTCCATGGATGATATCCAGTCTGTCTCTTGAAATCTTCCTAGCTCTGAGGGGAAGCTATACCAGAGCTTGCCTTCTTCTGGGGTAGCCTTCAAGAACCTCCCCATTTCTCCATTCCTGATGAGATAATGGAATAGAACTAAAGAAGAGGAGAAACATAGAATGCATCACAAGTGTGGACGTTGTTCTTATGCAGGCGCCATATTAATTCCCCTGTAGTTCCAGTTATACTATTTTTAGTATCTATGTGGCCTAAGAGTCAAGTGTGTACGTGTGTGTGGGTATGTATGTATATATAAATGTGGTGTTGTTCAGTCATTTTTTTTAGTTGTGTCTGACTCCATGTGACCCCATTGGGGTTTTCTTGGTAAAGATACTACAGTGGTTTGCCATTTCCTTCCCCAGCTCATTTTACAGATGAGGAAACTGAGTCAAACAGGGTTAAGTGACTTGCCCAGGGTCACACAGCTAGTAAGTGTCTGAGACCATATTTGAACTAAGGAAGATGAGTCTTCCTGACACCAGGCCCAGGTCCTGCACCACCTAGCTGTCAATATCGCTTCTCTTTTTATTATTTATTTATTTTATTATTATTTGTTATTACCCTAGGACAGCCTAGGTATTAACCCTTGAAGGCCAGTCCCTGATCATATAGAAATAAAGTTTCAAGGGGTTAGCTGACAGCGCTGTGCCTACTTATTAAGCTAATTGAGGGGTGTCTTCTTACATTCTTTACTTGTGATGATACTTTCTGGCAGGGTCTCACAACTAATAAGTGTCTGAGGCCATATTTGAACTCAGAAACAGAAGTCTTCCTGACTCCACCCAGTGTTCTATCCACTGTGCCACCTCGGTACCCTACATAAATACATGTAGTCATATATATAGTCAAACCAGAACTAAGGGTATATATATATATATATATATATATATATATATATATATATATATATATATATATATATATATATATATATATATATATGTATACATATATATTTACATATATACGTATATACATATATACGTATATATGTGTATATATATATAGTGCGTAAATATATATGTATACATATTAATATATATTAATAATATACATAGATATGTATAATCAAGCCTCAATTGACTATAACTTAAGGATTCATTGATTCTTTCAACAAAAATTTATTAGGCTTCTACTAAGTCCCGGGCAAATCAGTCAATATATGTTTATTAAACACCTACTGTGTGCTAGGTTCAGTATCAGGCACAAGGGATTTGAAGACAAAAATGAAGCAGTCTTTTCCATCTAGCACTTTATATTTTATTGGTTTTAGCTAGTCTGATTGATTATTCTGATTTATTTAACACAAAGTCCATATAGATGTAGATAAATATGATCTAGTCTGATCTCCTCCAAGTTAGGTCTTAGTCTAGTTTATCGTCCATCTATGGTGCCTGTCCAAAACAGATGTACAGTACTGGTGAATTAGCTCAATACACTCTCTGTCCAAACATTTGTCACAAATTGGCAATAAGCATTCTTCACCCCTTTGTTTTGTGGTTTGGGTAGCTAAGTCAATCTCTTTTAAATCACCACGGCTCTCATTGCTGAGTTTTGTAGAGTTCCAGTTCTTAAAATAATCATCCCATGTGTGGCTAAAAAAGGAGATGGACCATTCATGCAGTGAGAACAAGGGATAATGGATGGATAGATGGTCCAAATATTACATACACTCCACGAAATATTCAAAGAGCTAGAGAAAGGCCTTCAGAGTGTTTGATATATTCCCTATGGAAGATTTATGGAAAGACATAGGTGATAATCATATTTTCATAAAGAAGTCATGGATGAGTTGCAGTGCAAACCCATTATAATGAGATTACATACAAATCCATTGTGTATGTGAGTGGGTGTGGGGGGCCGGCGGCGGTATGAGTGTGTGTATGAGATACTCAGATGCTATGCTAGTAATTTAATTCTGCTGCACAAATCCTCTCTGTCTTGGTCCCTTCAACATGGTATGTGAATGTTGGTGTGTGTATGTCAGTTCGTGTGTGTGTGTTTCTTGATGCATGGCTGTGCTTGCTAGGTATAAATCTTGTCTGTTTTTCGTTCTATCCTCTCTCCTTAAGGATCTCCAAGCTCACAGTGAGTCCCTCTACCTCTGGTTGCTGGACCTGGAGAATGAGCACTTGAGTAAAACCTGCTCTGTGCTTTTTCCCCTTTTCCCTTCCTATGCCCCCTGCTGAGTGATAGGGAGGCTTGGCATGTTCCCCTCCCCTGACCTAAATTGTAACAGGACTCTTATTTTCCCACCCAGCACTGCCAGCTGCAGGGCTGAGGAACCTGATCCACATTTGGATGGCTCAGCCCCACCAAGGTGGCATTTCAGAGGAGGCACTTCGTCTCTCCCTGCCCAAGAACGTGCCTGCAGACTGCGGGAGCGCACAGCACCCTGGGCCTGACCTCTCCTTCCCCGAGCCCCTGATGTACTCCTGTATATACGTGGCCAACTCCAACAGAACCCCTTGAAAAGGCAGCAGTTTAACAAGTGGCTGGGCCAGAGGAGAACCCCAGAGGACCAGTTAGAACTGGGGTAGCTACAGATGGTTCAGAGTTCAAATTCGCCTTAGATGATTATCTGAGAATTTGGGTTTGGGATGAAAAAAAAAAGGTCTCCTATTGTTACATTCTCCTCCTTCAGTTTGATGACATCAGTAGAGGCTGAAGAAAGAAATGAAGCAGCCACATAGTTTTCACTCTTTCCTGTGTCTGAACTGATGCTCAGTTTTGTATGCCCTTACCATGTTCTAATTTGGAGGAGAATTTGAATAAATATCTTATCTCTCCTACCAGATTACAAGTTCCTTAAGAGAAGGGACCATGTCTTATTTCACTTTGATATTTTTTTTTCCTAGATCCTAAGATAGTACATTAACCATATTAGATGATGAATAAATATTTGATAATAATAAGAATAGTTAGCATTTATGGAGTACTTTAAGGTTAGCAAAGTACTTTACATTTGTAATCTCATTTTTTTCTCATAGCAACCTGTGCTATTATTTACCACTGGGATAGCAGTGGTAAACAAACAATAGCCACATTAATGTAGATTATTGATACTTCCATTCCAAGGTGTAGGGAGCATGTACAGAAGGAGAAACTAGGCTGAGAGCCAGGCCATGTGGGTTCTCATCCTCATCCTGCAATTACCTAGCAGGTCCTCACTGAGGAGAAGTTTACTTTTCTATCAAATGGAAATAATAATCATCTACCCTACCTACCTCCCAGGGTCAAGTGAGGTCATAAATCTAAAAGTAGTCTCAAAAAACTTAAAACCTTCTACACAAAGATACTTCATGACCATTAGCATCTTATGATGATTTTTAAGACAAGATCTATGAATGACCCAAAATTCTTTCAATATTGAATTTCCACTTTGACTTGTGACTGACTCTGGAAGCTATTTCCGGAGCCAGGCACTGTGAGTAACTCTACCCCTTAGACAGCCAGTCAGCCTGATGTCTTTTGTTTAGAATGGCAACTCTGTTACTATGCTGGGGCCAATCCACTTTAAAACACACACACACACACACACACACACACACATTTTTTGCCAAGCATGTTCTCCTCATATCTATGATTCATTTGATCTTTGTTAAAAGCCCAGAAAGTAAGATACTGCTCATGATTGTCTTCAAATATGTGAAAAGGTTTTATAATAAAATGGGGGGTGGATTTAGTATGTGTTTCTCTAGAGTTCAGAAACAGAAAGAAAAGGAAACCAATTTGGACTCAGTATAAGAATTTTCTGACTGTTCAACAATGGAATGAGCTTCTTTGTCAGATGACAAACTCCCCATCATTAAAGAGAAAGCTGGATGACAATTTGTCAGGCGATACTCTAAAATTCTATGACCTTGGGCAAGTCACTGGAGCTCAGATTGCCTGACAAAATGGATCCACTGAAGGAGGAAATGGCAAACTGCTCCAGTATCTTCGCGAAGAAAACCTCAGATGGAGGTACAAAGAGTCAGTCTTGACTGAAACGAATGACCACTGACAATAACACTCTAAAACTGATTCTTGCGTTGAAGTGAGTGGCTGAATAAGAGGATTTCTAAGATAACTCACCATGACTCACATTTTATATGTGTAAAGACAAACAGTTCAGCATAGTGGAGAGAGGGCTGGCCTCAAAGTCAGGAAGACCTGGGTTCAAGTCCCTGTGTCCCTGGGCAAATTACTTCACTTTCAGAGCTCAAGAAGACTTCCTAAGACATAAGTTGCACAGAAAGTGCTGACCTATATTGGTAGAAGGAATTTCCTCACCTGGGAATTCTTTAACAAAATTACAGGTCCAGTCCTAGTACCCAAAGATATAGAGACGTCATGGTTTAGTGTATAAAATGCTTACCTTGGAGTCAAGAGGACCTGGGTTCAAGTTCTATCTCTGACTACTTATGAATCAATGGGTAGACGGGGAGAGTGGAGAAGAGGGAATCACAAAACTATGATGATTGTGATCTTACAAATATACGTTATCTGAGACCAAGACAATCCATCAACCCTTCCATTGATCAATTCCCCTTTCCACAAATCAAGTCAACAAGCATTTATTAAACTCTTACTCTGTGCCAGATACTTTGCTAAGTGCTGGGGATAAAAAGAAAGGCAAAAATAATCCCTATCTTCAAGAATCTCATGGTCTAATGGGGAAGACAACGGGCCAATAACTGTGTACAGACAAGATTGGGACAGATTGGAGACAATATCAAAGGGGAGGCCCTAGCGTTAAATGGGGATGAGGAAATCTCTTGCAGAAGGTGGGATTTCAGTTGAGATGTGAAAGAAGCTAGCAAAACCAAGAGACAGAGAAGAAGGAGAAAATTCCAGGCATTGGAGACAGCCAGTGAAAATGTAGTGAGTTGGAAGATAAATGCCTTTTACGTAGAAGAGTACAGAAGCCAGGGTCATTGGCTCATAGAATGCATGAAGGAGTAAGATACAAGAAAATTAGAATAAAAGGAAGGGGAGAGGTTATGAAAGGCTTTCAAAGTGAAACAGAGGATTTTATATTTGATCCTGGAGGTAGTAGGGAATCACTAGAGTTTACTAAATAGGGATGGCAGGTGACATGGCCAGACCTACTTTTTAGGAAGATCACTTTGATAGCTAAGAAGAAGATGGACTGGAGTAGGGAGAGACTTGAAGAACAGAGATCAACCAAAAAGCTATTGCAATAGTCCAGGGGCCACCCCCATGGTGGTGGCAGTGTTAGAGGAGAGAAGGGGAAATAGAGGAGAGATGTTACAGAGAGGAAATCAAAATACTGGGCAACTGATTGGATTTAGGGGGTAAGAGCAAGTTAAAAGTCAAAGATGATATCTAAGTTGCTGCCTTGGGTGACCAAGAGAACAGTGGTAGCCATGACAACAACAAGAAGTTAGAATAGAAGGAGAGTTTGGAGAAAAAAAAAATTATATATATATATATAATATATATATATATATATATATATATATATATAATATATATATTATATATATTATATATATATATTTATATATATATTATATATATATTTATATATATATATATATATATATATATATATATATATATATATATATATAATTTTCCCTGATTTACAGATGAGGAAGCTGAAGCAGTTTTAGAAAAGTCAGGTGATTGCCCAAGGTCACACAGTCACTGTCTGAAGCAGAATTTAGACTCAGGTCTTCTTGACTACCTGTCCAGCACTATAGCCACTGTGATACCTAGCTGCCTTGATGAATGAATTGCTGAGTCTATGCCTCTGTGTGTGTGTGTGTGTGTGTGTGTGTGTGTGTGTGTGTGTGTGCGTACACCAACTGAAAACACTGGGATAGCAGTGGTAAACAAACAATAGCCATATTAATGTAGATTATTGATACTTCCATTCCATATATATATATATATATATGACTTAGGTTTTTGTCAAGTTGAGTTTGAAGTCTCTAGCAAACACCCAATTTGAGTTGTCCAATAGACATTTGGAGTTGTGAAACTGGAAGTCAAGAGAGAGGTTGGAACTGCATAAATAAACCCGAGAATTGCTATAATAAAGCTGAGAATTCAATAATAATTGATTCATTGGGAGCTGATGAAATCACCAAGCAAAATAATATAGAGGAAGAAGAGAAGGAGGCCCAGGACAGAGCCCTGATAAACACCCCAGGTTAGTGGGCATGATTTGGACAAAGATCTAGCAAAGGAAACTGAGGAGAGATCAGAGAGGTAAAAGGAAAACTTGGAAAGAAGTCACAAAAACTGAGATAGAAGAGCATATCAAGGACAAGGGAGTTATTGATAGTATAAAAGGCTGAAAAGAGATCAAGAACGATGAAGATTGAAAAAAGATCATTAGATTTGGTAATTAAGAGATCATGGGAGGGGCAGCTAGGTGGCACAGTAGATAGAGCACTGGCCCTGGAGTCAGGAGGACCTGAGTTCAAATACCCCAATTGCCAGAAAGAAAGAGAGAGAGAGAGAGAGAGAGAGAGAGAGAGAGAGAGAGAGAGAGAGAGAGAGAGATGAATGGCGGAGTCAGAAGCCAGGTAGCTAAGGGTTAGGGAGAGAGCAGGATAGTGAGGATCTTCAAGACCAGCCGTGAGCAACTCTTCTTGGCAAAGATACTAGAGTAGTTTTCCATTTCCTTCTCCAGATCATTTTACAGATGTGGATCTGAGGCAAATGGGGTTAAATGATTTGTCTTAGGTCACACAACTAGTAAGTGTATGAGGTCAGATTTGAACTCAGGAAGATGAGTTGTCCTGATTCCAAGCCTCATGCTATATCCACTGTGTCATCTAGCTGCCCCAAGAAGAGAGCAAGAGGAAAGGGAAGGGGAGGCACTCATTTGTTGGCGCTGTTCTAAACGTTCTAATCTCTCTTCAGCTTTCTCATTGAACATCATTATTGCACTCTATGGTTGCTTGTCCAAGTTTCTCATGATACCTCATCACCACACCCTTCCAGTTTCAGACTAGCCCTCTCAATAAATAAACAAAACCAAAATGAGGTAATTTTCAGGAGCTTTTTTCCTTTCTTCCTCATCTCCAATCACAGAAATATTTCCTCATTATAGCCTTCATTCTTGTTTTAAATAGTAAGATAGCCTTTCTCCCTACCAAGGGTAACCCTTGATCCCATCAAACATGCACCCTTGATCACAGGCTCTCCTATCTTCTCAAGCAGATTATCCACACTATTTTTCCCAATTTATTTATTTTTAGTTTTCAATATTTACTTCCATAAGATTTTGAGTTCCAAATTTTCTCCCCATCTCTCCTCTTCCCCTATCCCATGATGGAATACATTCTGATTAGCCCTTTCCCCAATCTGCCCTCCCTTCTATTACCTTATTCTTATGCCCTTCCCTTTCTATTTTCCTATAGGATTTCTATACCCCATTACCTGTCTATCTTATTACCCAGTTGCATGTAAAAGCAATTTCCATCATTGATTTTTAAAACTTTGAGTTCCAAATTCTCTCCCTTTCTCCCTCCCCACCCACCTTCATGTAGAGGGCAAGTAATTTGATATAGGTTATATACATATAGTAATGCAAAACACTTCCATAATAGTCACGTTGTGAAAGACTAACTACATTTCCCTCTATCCTATCCCAACCCCTCCCCATTTACTCTATTCTCACCTTTCACCATCTCTCCTCAAAAGTGTTTGCTTCTGATTACCCCCTCCCCCATCTGCCCTCTTTTCTATCACCCCCCTCCTGGCTTCCCTTATCCCCTTCCCCTCCTACTTTCCTGTAGGGTAAGATAGGTTTCCATACTGAATGGAATGTGTTTGTTATTCCCTCCTGAAGCCAAATCCAATGGGAATAAGATTCACTCATTCCCTCTCACTTCCCCCTCTTCTCTTCCACTGTAAAAACTTATTTCCTTCTTTTATGTGACATAATTTGTCCTATTCTACCTCTCCCTTTCTCTTTCTCCCAGTACGTTCCTCCCTCACCCTTTATTTTTATTTTTTAGATATCATCCCTTCATATTCAACTGACCCTGTGCCCTCTGTCTATATATCTTCCTTCCAACTATCCTAATAATGAGAAAGGTCTCATGAGTTACTAATATCATCTTTCCCTGCAGGAATGTAAACAGTTCAACCTTAATAAGTCTCTTATGATTTCTCTTTCCTGTTTACTTCTTCCATGTTTCACTTGAGTCTTGTATTTGAAAGTCAGTTTTCCCATTTAGCTATGGTTTCTCAAGAATGCATTAAATTCCCCTATGTCATTGAATGTTAATCCCCTCCCCCTCATTGATTGTTCTCAGTTTTTCTGGGCAAGTGATTCTTGGTTTTCATACTAGATCCTTTGACCCTCTGATCAAGCTGCTAAATCTTGTGTTATCCTGATTGTGTTTCCACAATACTTGAATTGTTTGTTTGTTTGTTTATTTGTTTGTTTGTTTTCTTGGCTGCTTGCAATATTTTCTCCTTGACTGGGAACTCTGGAATTTGGCTATAATATTCCTGGGAGTTTTCCTGTTGAGATCTCATTCTGGAGGTATTTGGTAGATTATTTCAATTTCTATTTTACCCTCTGGTTCTAGAATATCAGGGCAATTTTCTGTAATAATTTTTTGAAAGATGATGTCTAGGCTCTTTTTTTGATCATGGCTTTCAGGTAGTCCAATAATTTTTAAATTATCTCTCCTGGATCTATTTTCCAGGTCAGTTGTTTTTTTCAATGAGATATTTCACATTGCCTTCTGTTATTTAATTCTTTTGTTTTGTTTTATAATTTCTTGATTTCTCATAAAGTCATTAGCTTCTGTTTGTTCCATTCTAATTTTTAAGGAATTATTTTCTTCAGTGAGCTTTTGGACCTCCTTTCCCATTTGGCCAATTCTACTTTTTAAGGTATTCTTCTCCTCATTGATTTTTTGGACCTCCTTTGTCATTTGGTCTAGTCTATTTTAAGGCATCATTTTCTTCTGTATTTGTTGGGTTTCCTTTAGCAAGCTGTTGATTCATTTTTCATGATTTTGTTGTATCACTCTCATTTTTCTTCCTAATTTTTCCTCTATTTATCCTACTTGATTTTCAAAATCCTTTCTGAACTCTTCCATGGCCTAAGACCAATTCATATTTTTTTCTTGGAGGCTTTGGTTGTAGGAGCTTTGACTATGTTGTCTTCTTCTGATTGTATGTTTTGATCTTCTTTGTCACCAAAGTAAGATTCTATAGTTCTGAGTTTTTTCTGCTGTTTGCTCATTTTCCCATCCAATTACTTGACTTTTTAACTCTTTGTTAAGGTAGCACTCTACTTCTTGTGTGGAGGGTGTACTGTCAGCTGCTGCTGCCACCTCCAACATTACCCAAGAGCTGTGCTGGGATTGGGGTTGAACCACACTCCTTTCTCACTCAGTTCCGACAGACCTTTCCCACTGACCTTCTAAGTTTTCTTTCGTGTTTGTGGGTTGAGAAGCCTGGAAACTGCCACAACTGCCAGTGATTCAGACCCTGAGGCCTGCTCCAGGTTTACTGGGGCAGTGCCAGTATGGCCCCCGCTAAACTGCACTCCTCTCCCAGACCAGGCAACAGATGTTTCCCATCCACCACGCAGGTTTTCTTGGTAGAAATTTGTTTCACTCTGTCTTTTTGTGGGTTCTGCTGCTCTAGAATGTGTTTAGAGTCATTTTTACAGCTATTAGGAGGAGTTTGGGGGAGAACTTAAGCAAGTCCCTGCTTTCACTCTGTCATCTTAGCTCTGCCTTGCCCTACTATCTATTTCTAATCTATTAACCCTTTCTGCTTTTGATCTTTAATCTCTCCTTATCTACTGGCTCCTTCCTGATGCCTAAAAAGATGCCAGTGTTTCCTCATCCTTAAAAAAAACCCTCACTTAACCTCACCATCCTTTCTGTTTATCCTCTTATATCTCTACTCCCCTTTACAGTTACATTCCTTGAGAAGTCATCTAGCCACAGTGTATTCCAAGACAAGCTTCAAATGTGTACATGACTTAAACATAAAGAATGACATCATGAAGTAGAGGAGGAAGGGAAAAAAATTGCCTTCAGGTTTATAGAAAAAAGAGGAGTTCTTGACCAAAAGATAGAGAGGAACACAGACAATAAAATACACAATTTTTATTGTCTTTTTTTTTATATTTGAGAAGCAAAAACAATTTAGCTAAAATTAGAAGGGAAGAAGGTACCTGGGGGGAAATCTTTATAGTGACTTTCTCTGATGAAGTCTCATTTCTCAGCTATGTAGGGAACTGGTTCAAATTTATATGAATGAGAGCCATTCTCCAATTAATAGATGGTCAAAGGATAGGAATATAAGTTTTCAGAAGAAGAAATTCAAACAATTAACAACCATATTTTTTAAAAGCTCTGAATCACTAACACTAAGAAAAATGCAAATAAAGTCACTCTAAGGATAAGCAATGTTGACAAAAAAGGAAAATGACAAATGTTGAAGAGAATGTGGGAAAAGTCACATTAACTCATAATTGGTGGAGCTCTTAATTGGTACAGTAATTCCGGAAAACCAAGTTGGAACTATGCCCCAACTTACTAAATCATACATACCTTTTGACCCAACGATAAAGTTTTTTTTTAAAAATGGAAAGGGCCCATATGTACAAAATTATTTATGGTAGCTATTTTTGGAGGGTGGCAACGAACAGGAAATTAATGGGGTACCCATTCTTTGAGGATGATTGAACAAATTATGATATATGAATATAATGGAATACTATGATTTAACAAATGATGAAGATGATGTTTTCATTGAAACCTGGATAGACATGTATGAACTAATGCAGAACAAAATGACTGGAATCAGCAATACAATTTATACAAAACTACATTGTAAAGACAAACTATTTGAACTCTTATCAATACAATTACCAACCACATTTCCAGAGAACACGTGATGAAATGTATTAACTACATCCAGAGAGAGAGGCATGGTGGACACAAGGTGAAGACTAAGATATATAATATTTGACATGGCCAATTAAAATAAATGTTTGAATATGCATATTTGTTGGAAGAGTCTTTTTCTTTTTTTAATGGGGTTAAGTGAATAAAGTGAAAATAGATTTTTCTTAGTTGAAATAATTACATTTTTTATTATTTTTTTTAGGCAATTGGGGCTAAGTGACTTGCCCAGGGTCACACAGCTAGTAAGTGTCAAGTGTTTGGTCTGAGGCCAGATTTGAACTCAGATCCTCCTGACTTCAGGGCCAGTGCTCTATCCACTCACCACCTAGCTGCCCCTATTTATTTTTTAAGTTTTCTGTATTTAGTGTCCCTCACATTCCTTTCTAAAATCTCTGCAATCTTGCTACTGACTTTATAATTGAACTGAAACTACCCTCTCCAAAGTTACCAATTATCTCTTAATTGCCAAATCTATTATTCTATTTTAATTCCTCATCCTCCTTGACTTCTCTGAAACCTTTGACACTATTGATCACTCTCTCCTCCTAGATAGTCTTTCTTCTCTAGGTTAGCCTCTTGCTACTTATCTAATTTCTTCTTGATATTCGACCAGTTTATACCCACTAACCATAAGTGATCACCAAAATTCTCTTCTGAATCCAGTCCTCTTTTCCCTTTAAAGGAGGGATATTTCTCTTCCAGCCTGTTTTTCTCATCAGTTCTCCTGGGTTCAATTATGATCTTTATGCAGATAATTCCCAGATTTATATATTCAGCCCTAACTTCTCTCCTGAGTTCTATATATACATCACCAATTGCCTTTTAGACATCTCAAATTCATGAGGTTCAAAACACAACTCTTTCCCTAAAAATCCACTTCTCTCCCTCCTTCCAACTCGCAACTTCAGAATCCTCCTTGACTGTGCTCTTGATCATCACACATATCCAATCTGTAGCCACATCTTGTCATTTCTACCTTCACAATATATCTTGTAGATGTTCCACTCTCCACTCAAACACCACAACACCACCTTAGTCCAGGTCCTCATCACCTTTCACATAGACAATTACAATAATCTTCTAATCCATCCCTTTGCCTCACCTCTCCCCACTCCAGTCTATTTTCCACTCATTGGCTAAAGTTTAGATCTGATAAACTCAAAGGATTCCTTCTTTCTTCCAGTATGAAATATATAACAAACTCCTCAATTTGGCATTCAAAGCTCTTCATGACCTGGGACCAGCTACCTGGCCTTAGCCATCTGTCTAGGTCTATATGTTAAAGATGAATTGTTGATCTGCAGAGTTGGAGTTTTCACACCTTGCTAATCTGTTGAAGTCATAGGCCCCAAACAAAGACAAAACAGTGATGAAGTGACTTGCCCAATACAAGCAACGAGTCAGCAATAGAACTAGAAAGAAAAGCCCCCATCTCCTACCCATACAGTGTTCTTTCTGCTACAATGAACTGCCCCCTATTGAGGTCAACCCAGTAGTACGTTTGGCCAAAGATGTGCATTCTTCAAATGCCCGATGGCAGCTCTTAATTTCCCAGTTCCCATTCTCCAAATGACTTGGATTGATGAGAAGAAGACTCCATGAATCTCACTTCCAAAAGACTTCCAAAATAAGAAACATTATTTGAAAGTGCAAAAAGAAAATGAGTCAAAAGCACAAAACTCTGGGTGAGTTAGGAGCCCCAGAAATAAAATAATAAAACAATACAGAATTCTATAACTTAGAGGGTGACAACAGAGAACCTTCTAAAAAGAAAGAAAAACACCTCCTTCCTTGTATCAAATAATGGCATTTGGGAAGAAAGCTCCAACTGAGCAATAAAGGAAGTCTCACAAATTGAATAACACATAAGAAGGGGAAAATCAGGAAAGTGCTGACTCAGCCCCTTGGGAATTATCAGTAACATTCTAGAAGCAGGACCATATAGGGACAGCAACTTGTACCTTAGGAAAAGGGAGGAAAATAAGACTTAGACATGAAGCCCTAGCATTTACAGATCCTTGGGAAAGTTCCATAAGCCAACTGAATAATATACTACCCTGACTACTATACATCCATTAGCCAACTCTCTAGGCCACTTAAGCCAAAAGTTTTAGGGAATGTGCTTATAATGAGCTGTCCTGGTATGTTACATAAGTGGATAGGTATAAAAAAGGAATATGGTATGAAGTAGGGCTGGGGGACTATTCAGTTACTGAATAGTTATCTCCCAACCCATGTAAGTTCTAAGAGGCCACTAGTGAATGATTGCCTACACAGACAACAAGATATGTGTTATAGCCTGACTAGTTCAGTTCATCTGGGGCTGCCCCTGGCATTAGGAAATTCTTTTGAGAGAATGAAATAGCAAGAATGACACTTGTTAAAGATTGAGAAAATTTTGGTTTTAACCTTAATTCTGCCTTGGGGAAATTCAAGATTCACAGAAACTCAAATTTAGCAGGGATCCCAGAAGCCAACCAGCCTGATGCATGTAAGAACCCCCTCTCTAACATACTAGAAAAATATTCAACCATGCCGAGCCTCTTGGAAGATCTCCAGTGATGGAGAGCTTACCATCCACTTCCCATTCCATGTTGGGAGAGTTATAATTGTTAGCAAGCTTTTCTTTACATACTACCAAAATATCTCTATATGGTTTTTCCCCACCCATGGCTTCTAAGGCTACCCTCTTTTTTCAAGTAGAAGAAAAGTATCAGAAGATAAATATGCATATCCTTCTGTGTGAGAAGTCTTCAAATACCCACCCAAAGATAAGTTCTTATTTCTACACTGAGTCCTCCCCTATCCAGGCAAAACATCTCAATTCCTCCAGCTGTTTCTCCTATGGTTTGGAGACCTGAAGGCCTCTCACCATTTTTGTTACCTTTCTCTGAACATGCTCCATTTTATCAATGTCTTTCCAAAAGTGTGATGCCCCAAACTGAGATGGAAAGAGGACAATGGAACTAACAACTCACTCTCCGAGAGTTGGGTGGGAAGGAGATCTCATTTATATACTACCTACTATGTGCCAGGCATTGTAATAAGCACTTTTAAAATATTATCTCATTTGATTGTCACAACCCAGAGAGGTATGTGCTATTATTAGCTCCATTTGGAAACAAGGGCAAACAAATGTTCAGTGACTTGCCCAGGGTCACAAATCTATTAAGTTTCTGGGCTGGATTTGGACGCACATATCCCTGACTCCAGGTCCAGTGCTGTATCCACTGTGCCCCCTAGCTGCCCCAAATGACTTTATATACATTGACTCTATTGATGTCACCTAAGGTCACACTGTTGGGAAGGAAATATGTTCCATTCTAGGTATCACATTTTAAGAAGAACATTTTTAGAATGGAGAGTGTCCAGAGGAGGGTGACCAGGTTAGTGTGAAGACTAATTACTGTGCTATATGAGGATCATCTAAAGAAATTAGGAGTAGTTAATCTGGAGAAGAGAAGATCTAAGGGAACCATGAAAGCTCTCTTTAAGTACTTGAAGAGACAGCTAAAGGGATTAGACATGTTCTGTTTGACCTCAGAGGACAGCTTTAACAGTAATAAGGTGGAAATTGGGGAAAGTTGGAAAGGAAAACTTTCTAACCATCAGAAGTGTCTGAAAAAGTTGTCAGCTACTGTGGGGAGTTGGAGTTGCTTCTCACTTCAAATTTTAAAGCAGAAGATGAATAATCATTTGCTCAGTATATCATAGAAGGAATTTTTGTCCAGGTACAGGTTAAATTAGATGGCCTCTGAGATCTTATGTCTCTGAACTTGGTAGACAGATAGGATTGGGAACAAGAGCCAATGAAGAGCCCAGAGCAAAATGAGATCACAATAGATGAGGGAAGTCTTAAATTTTATTTAGGATCACAAGGAGATATATAAAGTGGGCTTTGAGGTGGAGGAAGCAGGTTGACATATTGCAGTTCAGGTGTAAGCATGGCTTTCTTTTAAGGGTGAGCTAACTTATGCTGATCACCCTCTCCTGAAATTTATAGGGATCTACTTCTCAGGAAGTGGGAGCTAGGCACAAAAGGAAAGTTCCTTTTGACAAACTGCTCTAAAGTCATCAAAGCACACTTCACAGATGTAGAGAGGCTAACTCTGCTGTATCAGCAGAGTTCAACAAAGGAAATAACATCTGGTCTTCTCACATGTGGTGCTTTGAAGATGGGGAAAGCTTTCTGAAGTTAGTATCTTCTATCAGTCACAGAATGTTTGCTCCTGTTGCAAAAGTCCAGTTGTTTAACAAATTTATAATTGTGTTCCCCTAATTTCTTTTCATCTTTCCTGCTAAACCTGTTTCTTCTGGCTTGGCTCTTTCTATCAGAGATATTACCATTCCCATTCACTCAGTCTCCTAAGTTTAAAACCTAAGCATTTACTTGGACTCTGTCCTCCCTGTTACTTCTCACAAGCATACATATTGTTTTCTTCTCATATCTTACCTACATGACTTTACATGACTGTCACACATACCTGAAAGACCTCTCCTCCTCACCTCTGCCTCTTGGAAACCCTTAATTAATTTCAAATATCTTCTCAATGCCTATTCCATAAACCTTTCTGCTTCATGCATACTCAGATACACTAACTTCTGGGGAGGGAGGGGGAGAAAAATTTAAAACTCAAAAGCTTATGGAAGTGATTGTTTATCATTCAAAATAAATTAATAAAAAAATACAGTAACTTCCCAGTTATTAAACTTCATTATTTCCCTTGACCTACCTATTCCTCCATGCAGAAATGGGATACCACACACTTAATCTCGCCATGTTCATTAGCTCTCCAATTCCTCTATCTGATCATAATCTGTTGTCTTTCCATGTCTCCCTCTGCCTTGCATCCCTTGATCATTCTTCATCCACACCACGAAATTCAATCTCTCTACCCCTCAGTACTTTCCTAGGCCATTACCCCACCTACATTCTCTTCCTTTCCCCATCTTGACCCCTGGGTCAACCAGTTAAACTCTATACTGTTCCCTTCTCTCCAATCCCCTGCTCCCTTGTTTTAGCTCCATTCTTGCCCTTCCAATTTTCATTATTGGAATACTCTCACCATTTACTGCTATCACTCCTATTCATGTGCTGCTTAATGAAGTCAGAGAAAATTATAGGACTGCTAATTAGGTCCACTACAAATTTGTATTATATACTCTCAAGTGAGCCCTCACTATGGCAAGGCAATTCTTTTAGACTATCATAATCAGTTCGCTATCCCACTCACCATAGTGACTTTTCCAAGCCTTTTCAACAATCCTCAATCCTCCTATTGCTCCCTTTCCCCCACACTCTCAGCTAAAAATCTTGCCTTATATTTCACTAAAAAACATTGAAGCCATTCACCAAGAGATCCCTTTTCTCTCCTCCTCATTTCACATCACTCAGATGTCTTGCACTACCATATCCTCCTTTATCTTTGTGTCACATGAAGAGGTGGCCTTTTCCTTGCCAAGACTAGCTTTTCTCAATGAACAAGTGATCCCATTCCATCCTTTCTTCTCCAGCAGATCAGTATCCTATAATTCCCATTATCACTAATCTTCAGTTTCTCCCTTCAATTTCAAGCTGCTTCCTTCATATCTCAAAACATATACATGTCTCCACCATCCTCAAAAAACCCTCACTTGATCAATCCATTCCTATTAGATATCTTCCTATTGCTCTCCTTCCTTTTGTGGTGAAACTCCTTCAGAAAGCTGTCTACAGTTGGTGTGTTCTCCCTTTGTATTTTCTTCTTAACTATTTTCAGTACGGCTTTTGCCTTCATTATTCAACTAAAACTCCCTCTCGGGGATGGAGCCAAGATGGCAGAGTGAAAGCAGTGACTTGCTTGAGCTCTCCCCCAAACCCCTCCAAATACTCATTAAAAAATGGCTCTAAACAAATTCTGAAGTAGCAGAACCCACAAAAAGACAGAGTGAAACAAATTTCCAGCCTAAGACAACCTGGATGCTTGATCAGAAAGGTCTATCCCACAGGGTTGGGAGCATAGCACAGCGCTGCTGTGGGAGCACAGGACACAGTGAACCTGGAGCAGGCCTCAGAGGACTGAATCTAGGGCAGCTGTGAAGGTTTCCAGACTCCTCAATCCAAGAATGCCAAAGACAATTTAGAAGGTCAGTGGGAAAAGTCTGTTTCTGCAGTACTGAGACAGCATGGCCCTGAGGGAGGCAGCTGCTTCCTGAGCTTCTGGCCCACAGACTGAGGGGGAATCCAGCGGCTGATCAGAGAGGATTACAGGGATCTCTTTGCCAATGCTGAGGCAGGAATCTCTTGCTTTGCCCGTGTTTGGATCTGGGTCACAGTTCTGGGCAGCAGTGCTGGGGTGAGGAGTGCTGGCATGGTGGAGCTTGTAGTGGCTGTGGAGAGAAACCCCTCCTCACAGTTACAGGACAGAAAAGAGTACTTGTGGTCACAGGCCAGGAAAGGAGTAAACACCTCGCCCCTTATCATACCACCTTGGAAGAACTGAAAATTTACAGGACCCTCCAAGTATCTCTGAAAACAGCTACACAAACCCCCAAAGTTTGGGACAGTACATTCTCCACATTGGAAGCAGATTTGCACCTTAACAAAGAGTTTAAAAGTCAAATAATTGGCCAGGATCATGCCCAAGCAGCGCAAAAAGAGTCAGACTATATTATCTTACTTTGGTGAAAAAGAAGATCAAAATATACAACCAGAAGAAGACAACAAAGGCAAAGCTCCTACATCCAAAGCCTCCAAGAAAAATATGAATCAGTCCCAGGCCTTGGAAGAGCTCAAAAGGGATTTTGAGAAGCAAGTAAGGGAAGTAGAGGAAAAACTGGGAAGAGAAATGAGAGTGATGCAAGAAAATCATGAAAAACAAATCAACAGCTTGCTAAAGGAGACCCAAAAAAATACTGAAGAAAATAACACCTTAAAAAATAGCCTAACCCAAATGGCAAAAGAGGTCCAAAAAGCCAATGAGGAGAAAAATGCCCTAAAAAGAAAAACTGGCCAAATGGAAAAGGAGGGCCAAAAGATTACTGAAGAAAATACTTCCTTAAAAATTAGAATAGAGCAATTGGAAGCTAGTGACTTTATGAGAAATCAGACACTGAAAAAAATCCAAAAGAATGAAAAATTAGAAAAAATGTGAAATATCTCATTGGAAAAACAACTGACTGGAAAATAGATCCAGGAGAGAGAATTTAAAAATTATTGGACTATCTGAAAGCCATGATCAAAAAAAGAGCCTAGACATCATCTTTCAAGAAATTACCAAGGAAAACTGCCCTGATATATTAGAACCAGAGGGCAAAATAGAAATGGAAAGAATCCACAGATCTCCTCCTGAAAGAGATCCCCAAAGGAAAACTCCTAGGAATATTATAGCCAAATTCCAGAGTTCCCAGGTCAAGGAGAAAATATTACAAGCTGCCAGAAGGCAACAATTCAAGTATTGTGGAAACACAATCAGGATAACACAAGATTTAGCAGCTTCTACATTAAAGGACCGCAGGGCATGGAATATATTATTCTGGAAGGCAAAGGAGGTAGGATTACAACCAAGAATCACCTACCCAGCAAAACTGAGTATAATCCTTCAGGGGAAGAAAGGGTCATTCAGTGAAATAGAGGACTTTCAAGCATTCCTGATGAAAAGACCAGAGCTAAACAGAAAATTTGACTTTCAAATACAGGACTCCAGTGGAACGTGAAGAAGTAAACAGGAAAGAAAAATCATAAGAGACTTATTAAGATTGAACTGTTCACATTCCTGCATGGAAAGATGATATTTATATTGTCAGTATTAGGGTAGTTGGAGGAAAAAAATTATATGTATGTATATATAGATAGAGGGCACAGGGTGAGTTGAAGATTAAGGGGTAATATCTGGAGAATAAAATTAAGGGATGAGAGAGAATTATACTCGGAGAAGAAGAAAGGGAGAAGTAGAATGGGGTAAATTATCTCACAAAAAAAAAACAGAAAAGAAAAACCTCTTACAGTGGAGGGGAAACGGGGGAAGGTGAGAGGGATTTGGCTTAAGGAGGGAATAACATACACATTCAATTGGGTATGGAAATTTGTCTTACCCTGCAGGAAAATAGTGGGAGAAGGGGACAAGAGAGCAGGGGGATGATAGAGAGGAGGGCAGATTTGGGAAAGGGGGTAATCAGAAGCAAATACTTCTGAGGAGGGACAGGGTCAAAAGAAAGAATAGAATAAATGGGAGGGCATGATAGGATTAAGGGAAATAGAGTTAGTTTTTACATGTCTACTATGGACGTGTTTTGCATAAATGCATGTGTGCAACCTATATTGAGTTGCTTGCCTTTTCAGTGAGGGTGGGTGGGGAGAGAGGAATAAAGAAAATTTGAAACCTAAAGTTTTTAAAACATATGTTTAAAAAAAAGTTTTCACATGCTACTGGGAAATAAGAAATACAGGAAATGGGGTACAGAAATCTATCCTGCCCCACAGGAAAATAGAGGGGAAAGGGGATAAGAGAAGGGCAGAGAGATAGAAGAGAGGACAGACTAGGGGAAGGGATAGTCAGAATGCATGCCATCTTGGGGTGGGGGGAGGGGTGAGATGGGGTGAAAATTTGGAACTCAAAAATTTGTGGAAGTGAATGTTGAAAACTAAAAATAAATAAATTTACATTAAAAAGAATAAAAAATAAAACTCCCTCTCTCCAAAGTTACCTTTTATCCTTCTTGACCTATCCTGCATATAACTTGTCTGTATATTTGTTCATTTATTGTCAGCTCCATTAGATTGTGAACTCCTTGAGGGCAGGGAATGTCTTTTGCCTCTTTTTGTATCCACAATGCTTGTTGTTATTCAGTTAATTCAGTCATGTCTCATTCTTTGTGACTCCATAGACCATAGCATGCTATACTCTTCACAGAATTTTCTTAGCAAAAAAACTGGAATGATTTGCCATTTCTTTCTTCCAAACCCTCCACTATGACCTATCTGTCATGAGTAACCCTACATGGCCTAGCTCATGGTTTCACTGAGTTACACAAGCCCTTCTGTCACAACAAGGCAGTGATCCAGAAGGCATAGTGTGTTTAATATATGCTTATTGACTGACTGACCCTTTCATTCTAATGTATTGCCTCTGAGATTATCTACAATGTGTTGTTGTTGTTGTTGTTGTTGTTTCCAACTCTTCATGACCTTTTTTTGCATTTTTTTTTGGCAAAGATGCTAGAGTGCTTTGCCATTTCTTTCTCCAGTTCATTTTACAGATGAGGAAACTGAAGCAAACAGGGTTAAGTAAGTTAAATGACTTAAGATCTTGGACCCAGGATCACATAGCTAGTAAGTATCTGAGGCCAGATTTGAACTCAGTTCCTCCTGACTCTAGATGGTGCCACTTAGCTGTCCATCTACAATTTATCCTGTATATAGTTTCATGTGCTTGGATTGATAGCTCCTTGAAGTTAGGGACTGTTTTTTTTTCCTTCAAAAAAAATTCCAGGGGCAGCTATGTGTCGCAGTGGATAGAGCACCAGCCCTGGAGTTAGGAGGACCGAAGTTCAAATCCGGCGTCAGACACTTACTAGCTGTGTGTCTCTGGGCAAGTCACTTAACCCCAATTGCCTCACCAAAAAAAAAAAAATTTTTTTAAATTCCCAGAGCTTAGGATAGCACCTGGCACATCAGCAGTGCTTAATGAAGACTAAGTGACTGACCATTTCCCTCCATTATTAATGTTCTTTCCTAAAACCCTCAGTTGTTTTTTTTTATTTATTAAGCCCTTATTTTTCTAAGAACATGATATTTCCCTCCAATAAAATTAGAGGTCAGAGACTATTTCTTTTTTTTCTTTTTTATCCCCGGTACCTAACACATAGTAGGCAGTGAAGGTTTTCACCTCCATGTCTTTTCTCCTGCTGTTTCATCTGCATGAAATGCCCTCCTCCCACCCTCCCAAATGAATTCCTACCCATTCTTTAAAGTGTGTACAAAATGTTGTTTCTTCAGTTAAGTCCTTTCTGTCAAACTGTCAGCAATAATTTTGCCCCACTGACTTTATTATGCACCCCTTCTATCCACATATCTTGTCGTTGTAGTTATCTATATTTCTTCTTATCACTTAAAAGACTGTAAGCCTCATAAGGACCAGAACTGTGTCTTTTCAAAATTCATACCTTCCCCTAGTTTCAAGCACAGTGCTCTGCACTCTGTAGGAACCTGATAATTGCTTATGGAGTGAGTGAATGAATGAATTTGATCAGATCTGGGGTCCCAGAAGGAAAGAGTCAAAGACAATATGGCTATTAAAGTAAATATGTATATGTGTGTATATATATATATATATATATATATATATATATATATATATATATATATACATAGATATATAGATATAGATATATATATAGATATAGATATAAATCAGAGAACTCACTATACTGGGTTGTAAGCAGCCCTTATTAAACCATACTTACAGGGGAGAATGTCCTTCATCTTGTCTTTTTCAGCCTTAAATAGGCTCACATTAAATGCTTCAAACATTACTCCTACACAGATGATTGACAAATCTATACCTCCAGCCCACACCTCTCTCTGGAGTTCCAGACTCACAAATCCAATCATCTATAAGCCATCTCCATCCTTTCAAACTCAAAGCCAAATCAAAACTTAGCATATTATCTCCAAGTCAGCTCTTCCTCCTGACTCTTCTTTTTTGTCAATGTGACCACCATTCATCTAATTTCGAATACCCCAAATCTTAATGTTTTCTTTGATCTTTTCCTTTCTTTACTTACCAATTCAAAATGGTTACAAAGCCCTGTGGATTCTCCCTTCACAACCTAATTCAAATAAATTCCCAGTCTCTAGTCCATCTACTACTATCCAACTACATGCCTTTAGGTAACTTCTATCAAGATTATTGCTTTAGGTTCAGACTAGTTTTCCTTCTCTCTTTGGTCTTTCTGCATTAAGGAAATAACTTCTAAAAATAGAGCATTCCAGGTGAGTGATCTCTCAGGTCGAGTTAGCAAGCATTTATTATGGATTTACAATGTGCCAGGTATTGTGCTAAACACAGGGAATACAATTACAAGCAGAAAGGAAGACAATCCCTTCTCTCCAGATCACTTTCTAATGGGGAAAACAATATAAAAGGAAGCTAAAAATGGAGAGAGGGAGAAGTAGAGGGAGGGAAATACCCATATAAGATTACGGTAGAGAAGTCTGGAAAGTCAGGAATGCATCCTGAAGAGGAATGAAGACATGGCTGGCCTGGGCATCCTCCTTAAAAGGCAGGTTCTGGGGGGGAACTAGCCAATCAGAGGAAGAGGCCATAGGGGTGGAGGGTGCTTCTAGGATGAGAAGTCCAGGGGTGAAGTGAACTTCCAAGATGAAGAAGTTTCTGTAGCATGGTAGAGGAAGTGTAGAGAGTCCGAAGTACAGTCTTCCCAGCATCCTCCTCCTCCAGGTTGCACCAAAATTTAGTGTAGACTTGAACCAGGATGGAAAGGTCAGTGTCAAACAAGGAGGCAAAGGTCTCCACCAGCAGCTGGGAGAGAAGGAGGCTGCAATCTGTCCTCTACTTTTGTCTCACTCTCCCCTTGTATCACACGTAGTTATTTACGTGTGTGTCTTCCTTCTCTACCCTCTCATCTCCTATAAAAAGAAAAATTCCTTGAGAGCAGAGCCCATATTATAGCTTTTAAAGTATCCTCATTGCAGGGGCAGCTAGGTCCTGTAGTGGATAGAGCACCAGCCCTGGATTTAGGAGGGCCTGAGTTCAAATCCAGCCTCAGACACATAACACTTACTAGCTGTGTGACCCTGGACAAGTCACTTGACCCCATTGCCTAACCCAAATATATATATATATATATATATATCTCCTCATTGCCTTAGCACAGAGCCTTGTTGTAACATTAAGGTTTAATAAATGTTTGCTGAATGAATGAATTTATGAATCAATGATTAATCTAATGAATTAATGGAGCTACCTTTATGAAGTATATGCAAGGGTGAGAGCTGAGCCTTCCTTTAAAACATGCAGGTAACAAGCTGCCTGCTTATTAGCCAGGGTGGAACAAGATAGGACCTAAATACATTGAATCCAAAACTTTCATTCATTTATTCATTCAGCAAATACTTATTAAGAATCTATTATCTGCAATGCCTTGTGCTAGATATTAAGCATACACATACACACACAATCACAATCACAAAAATTCCTGCCCTCAAAGAACTTACATTTTACACTGTTTCCCAACATTAAAATATATTCATGTCTGTGTCATGTGAACCTATTGTATTGGGGAGTGTTGAGGGAGAAAAGAAGGGGGCCAAAAAGTAGAAGAAACTGTATCTTTCCCCAAGAAGCTTACAGTCTAGGTAGGGTGATCAACATGAAACATTCTAAAACAACTGTAGAGTAACACCAGAACAAATCATTTCTTTTGGCTTTTTTGCTTTTTGAAAAGTCAACTGAAGGCAATGCTTTGCCCAGGTGGAATGTTCCAGGGTGGCAGACAGAGTCTGTCCAAATCTACTGAACAAAATGCCGTCTAAGCAGATCCCAGAGTCCTTGTTACCAGATAATCATAATGACTGAGACTTTCAATCCCCAAATAGCTAGAGAGTGAAAAGAGTTTTTGGTTTCTAGCCAATCTCCAGAGCACAGGCACCACCCGAATGTGAGCAAGTGACTCACAAGCCTTTAGAAAGGGCTTCGACTCCCCCTCACCATGATTGTCAGTCAGAGTTCATTAGCAGGAAGTCAAGGGCAGATCTGCGCCAAAGTCATGACAGTATTGCCCATCAAGGCTGCCTACCACAGTTTCATTCTATAGCTTTGCAGCCCCATTATCTGTAATGAAATGGCCGTGGATGAGGGCCTGTGAGGGAATGTGAACACTTACCAGGCATGCCAGCTGCTGTGTGATGTTCTGAGAAGTTTGGGGTTGTGCAAAATGGCCTTCCTGAAGCACAACAATCTTTTCTGCCGTGAGCTGTGCAGATTCTTGGTGGTCCACGTGGTAATGCCAGAAGTATCATTGCCAGTGCGAGTTGTTCACTATATGCCATGCTTAGCAGATCATTTGCATGGTGGATTCCTTCCACCTCTGCCTTCTCCCCACCTCTGTTTTAATAAGAGGCCAGGTCCCAGATATGAAGTCTTGGAAAAGAGTAAAGTCCCAGAATAATGGAATCACTATGTTTGGCTAGGGATATACATATATACCACATAAGAAATATATATATATAAAGGTATAGATATCCAAGAAATAAGACAAATGAGAGTAAAGATAGAGACAGAAAGTGAAAGAGAGAGAGATGGAGATGATGGCTGAGAAAGAAAAAGACAGAGAGAAGGAGAGAGAAAGAGAGAGAGACAGAAATAGAAAAAGAGAAAGAGGAGGGAGAGGAGGGAGAAAGGGAGGCAGAGACAGATAGACAAACAAAGACAGAAACACAGAGGGAGATGAAAAATGAGAAAGAAAAAGAGAGAAAGAGGGAGGGGGAGAGAAAGAAGAAGAAGGAAGGAGGAAAGCAGGAAGGGAGGAAGGAAAGAGAGAGAGAGAGGTGGAAAGAGAGATGAACATGGAGACTGAGAAAGAAAAAGCCAGACAAAGAAAAAGAGAGGGAAGGAGGGAGGAAGGGAGGAAGGGAAAGAGAGAGAGAGACAGAGTGAGACAGACAGACAGACAAGAGAGTCACCATAACCCATAGCATAGTGGATAGCAAGCCAGCTTCAGAGTCTGGGTGATCAATGGCTTTAAGTCCTGTTTCTCACATACTGGCTACATCACCTTGGGCAAGTCATTTATTTTCTAAATGCCCAAGACAGTTCTCTAAGATTATAAGTTGCAGAACAAGTACAGATATCTTGTAGGGTTAAATTTTTTTATGTATGCATGTTTGTGCTTCTAGATTTGCACATTCCCAGAGGGCGGAATCTATGACTCAATGGTTAATGTAGAAAAAGTCATGCTAGTACAGTTTTCTCTTCCACAACGGACCTGCTGTTTAGACCTTTGTGGGAATATGATAACTCCATTTCTCTACATTTTTTCCCTGATCAAAATATTAGAACCAAAGGGGAAAGAAGGTGGAAAAGAAGGAAGGAAAGAAGGAAAGAAGGAGGGAAGCAAGGAAGGAAGAAGGGGAAGAAGTGAGAAGGAAGGAAGGAAGGAAGGAAGGAAGGAAGGAAGGAAGGAAAGGGAGGGAGGGAGGGAGGGAGCAAGTAAGGAAACGAGCATTGTAAGCACCAGATGTGCCAGGCTCATCTTCCTGGGTTCAAATCTGGCCTCGGATACTTACTAACTGTGTGACCCTGGGCAAGTTACTAAAACAATTGAACAGCAACAGCAACAGCAGCAGTAGCAACAACAAGGATGTGCCAGCCACTGTGCTATGTGCTTTATAATCTCTTTTGCTTCTCTCAACACTTTTAGGAGATAAGAACTGTTATTATCCCCATTTTACATTTGAGAAAACTTAGACTGAGACTAAGTGACGTGCCTAGTCACCCAGCTAGTACCCGAGATCAGGTTTGAATTCAGATCTTGGCTCTATGTCATTAATATCTTATAGACATCTTGAACAGGATTTCCCAAAGTCATCTCAAATTCACTACGTCCAGAACGGGACTCATGGTATTTCCTCTCAATTGTGCCCCCTTCCAAACTTGCCTGTGACTGTTGAGAGTATTATCATCATCCCAGGTTCACAGCCCTGCTGTCATTCTCAACAACTCCCTCACATTCACTCCATATATCCATTCCTCTGCCAAATTTTGTCATTTTTTACCTTCGTGGGACATCTCATGTAGATCTGGTTCTTCCTCTTCTAACAGTATGACCATGGTGTGAGTCCTCATTACTTAATATCTGAACTATTATAATAGAATTCTGGTTGATCTCCTCAAGCTCCTCCCTACTCCAATCCATCCTCCACTCAGCTGCCAAAGAGCTTTTTCTAAAGCTCGGGTCTGACCATGTTACTCCCTACTCAACTAACTCCAGTAGGTCCCTATGACCATCAGGATCAACTATAAAATGTTCTGTTTGGCATGTAAAGTTATTAACGACCTGGCAAATGGTGTAGTCAGTAATCAAAATAATGACACTCAAGACATTTCATCCCAGCCTGGAAATTTCTATGACCTGGCATCAAAACAGGATAAAAACTTCTAATCTATAAAAAATGAAATCAGGTTCAACTACAGAACTCAGGGAAAGAGAGCATACTGGGAAGCACGAGGTATGCATGCAGCTATATCCTCACTCAAAGAGAACCAGTTAGTTTATTTATGTTATTAATATGATACCCTAGAGTGTATAAACTAATTAAAATTTATTTCAATTATTAATCAAGCCTCAGAATTGAAGGTACTTAATAAATTAATTAAAAAGTCTTAAGCTCAAGCCACCATGAAAAACCCCAAAGTCAAGGAAAGGACTGTCCAAATAGATCAGTATTAAGCTTAACCAACCGCAAAAGAAATGAAATTCCACAGTCAGGGATTCTTGACTAGTGGTGTAATATTATAGGCGGATGCCTGGAATTCACTACATCTGGATTTTAAGTCCATGTCTGTCACTAACTAGTTATGTGGCCTTTGGAAAATCACTTAACCTCTCTGGGCCTTGGTTCACTCACCCATAAAATGAGAGTGTTGAACTAAATAATTGGACTAAACGAGCAGATAAAGGATGGACTATATGGAACAATGGACTTAAACTTAAGCAGAGTGAGTGCAAATCCTTCTTCAGACACCTACTAGCTGTGTGACCCTGGGTAAGTCATTTAGACTTTCTCACCCTCAGTTTTCTCATCTTTAAAATGGGAATAATAATAAGACTTACCTTAGAGAGCTATTGTGAGGATGAAATGAGATAAAATATATAAAGTACATTGTAAATCTTAAATCACTATATAAATACTAGCTATTATTATTGTCAAATGTTCTTTAGGGTCTTTTTTTTTCTAACTCTGACATTCTTTACTTCATCAGATCAGGAAGAGTACCCTAAAACTGTCAGTTCTGGGAACTGCCAAGAGTATGACTCTGGATGATGGAATCTGTATAAATGGACCTAAAGTCTGAGAACAGCCAGAATTCAATGAGGTCTTTGGAAAGAGGTCTAAGAATCACTAACAGGAGGGATTCATGTAGAGTAAGATGCCTGAAAGCAAGTGGACATTGACATTACTCTGAAGTAATGGGATAAATGTCTGATTTGTAAAGAGTGGGATAATGTCCAAATAGGAAGGATAAGCAAGAAATAAGCCTGAAAGATTCAAGGTGATCACAACCCTTCTTATCAATTCTTCTTCCCAGCAGAAATTCTTGGGTTTTCTATTATTGTCTTTTGTCCTTCATTTCAGAGAAGACCAATGACATCATAGGTAATGTCTTGACTTTCATGTGAATTAAATTTAAGTGAGACAGACTTGCTCAAAGTCATCAGCCTCACTCTCTTTTCCTGAGTCATCAAAGTCTAATGGCAAGACAAAAGTTGAGAGGATGGGTGATGGCCTGGGGTGTAGTAGATGACTTTGGCATCTTTGATAACTGACCAAGTTCTACATGCTCCTCAGCACCTGCTTCAGCCAACGTCAGGGCCATTGGAAGAAATTGTTCTTGTCTGCCCATTCTGCTAAAATTTTCATATGCTTAAGGTAGACATCCCCCTAATTTACTGATGGGCTTGAGGCCCTTAACCAGGGTTAGTCCTTCTGCCCCAACAGCTTTTTGGAGCCACAGATGACAGTTGGGTGCCAGGTAGACAACAAAAGTGGATGAGCAGACCTGGAAAGGGCTCAGCAAGCCCTCCCACCAGAGGTTCTAATCCACCCTTGGGTTCTTTAAGCAGTGGCTGATGGAATGCCATGGTAGCCTGAATCCAACTGATAGAAACAATTCTGTTTGAGCAAAACACAGAGAGGCAGGTAAGGATTTGCAAGTACATACACTCAGGGAAATATCTAGCTTAGTACAAACATGAAAATATATCAGAAATGACTGCTATAAAATGAAGGTAGAATTCTTAACAATAACCCTAAAGATATAGTCACACAAGCATTCCTATAAATAGTCTATAATTAGACTACAAATCAATAGTCATGTTTGGTAACTGTCACATGATGCCATCCAACCAGAGAGAGAAAAAATAGTTGCTACTTACCTTCTCTGTCAGAGAAGAGAGAGGATAATAATAATAATAATTGTTAACATTTATTACACTTACTACGTGACAGGCATAATGCTAAGCACTCTGCAATTATTATTTCATTTGATTCTCACAACAACCATGGGAGGTAGGTGCTATTATTGTCTCCATTTTACAGATGGGGAAACTGAAGCAAATAGAGGTTTAGTGACTTGCCCAGGCTCACACAGGTAATATCTGAGGCTGGATTTGAACTCAGGTCTTCCTGACCCTAGACCTAGTACTCTATCAATTGTACCATCCAGTTGCCTCTGAAGAAGAAATGAGGGGCAGCTAGGTGACGCAGTGGATAAAGCACCTGCCCTGGAGTCAGGAGGACCTGAGTTCAAATCTGGCCTCAGACACATGATAGGCACTAGGTGTGTGACCCTGGGCAAGTCACTGAACCCCAACTGCCTCACAAAAAAGAAAAAAAGAAAAGGTCATGAAGAAGAAATGAGAGTTCTTCACCTAACATGGCTGCAGGAAAAGAATAAGGAAGAGGGAAAAGAAAAAGAGGCACCCTGTGCACTCTTACATCCTTCCATACTGCTCTAAGTCTCATTGGGACATGTGTAATTACCCATTTCCTTGCTATAATTCATATAGCACACCTTCTGCCCTACAGGTCCTGTGCCAGAGTGACTATCAGTGAAAACTCTCACTCAATTTAAGGGGCAGTTATGAATTAAGAAATCCCTTCCCTTTTATCAATAGAATGTTGATTCCTCAGTCCAGTCACACAACCTACTAGGGCTCCATGTTCTGAAACCTATTGTTCTTGTGAGAGCCAAGTGTGAAGAAGACCATGTTATTATCTCTGTCCTTTTCCTTGATTCTGAACAACTAGATAGCATAGAATTATCAACTGAAAATTGTAATTTTGTCAAGGATAGCTATTTAGGCTATGCAGCTCTTAATACATAAAGAGAGAGTTGTGTCAGTACATATCACAATATAATTCAAGGAACTTGGAATATAGAAGCTTGACTAAATTCCATTAATTACTAATGTCTATCAATGATCAGCAAATCAATGAATTGTACTTATTTAATTTTTTTCCTCAACTCAATGATTTCTTTGACTAATGGCATTAGTGCCTTAAGGCATATCAAGGAGCTCATATTTTTTAATTAACAGAGGAATTAATATGAACATAATCCATCACTTTTACAATCAATAAGCCAACCAACAAGCATTTATTAATCACCTACTATAAGCCAAGCCCTCTGGTAGGCCCTGGAGACACAAATGCAAAAGTGAGACAATCCTTACCCTCAAGGAGCCTAGATTCCCTAAGCTCCATTTTAATTTATTAGCACTCCACAAAGACATCAGAAATCAGTTCGATACTATTAGTCTAAGAATATAATTATAGTTGCAGCCGCAACCCCTTAATGTGCTGATTATGAATAAATTAGCCAGTTTGTGGACTTTATGAATGACGGTAAAATCGTATAACATTGTCTATACAAAAGCTAGAAAGGTAGTTCCTTTACTCCCTTGATTTTCAGTTATTCTTAATCTCTAGTTCTCTGGTCATTCTACATTATAGCTGCTACTCACTAGAGCTCCCTGAGGAGCGCAGGAGCAATAGATAGACTGAGCCATATGAAGAAATGTTCTACTTCAATAGATTTATTCAAGTCCATTCTCCAGCCCACAGGACCAAGGGTCAGTACCTAAAGATTTAGATGATTACATTTCTAAGTTACTTCCTGGAAATAAATCAGGCATGCATCATTAACTCTTATAGGTTAACTATAATTCCTAAGAAGTACCATACCAGTTCTGGGCAGAATAAGCTTAGCTTACAATATGTTTTTATCATTTTGAAGTTTAACTTGTAAGTTTACATCAATTTACCCCTCAGCAAAACCTTTTTTCCATCTACTTGAACACACACCAATCTCTACCTTCTTTAAGCTCCAATAAACCTTGGTCTTCATTCACCTCTTAAATTATATGTTGATGGTTTTAGCCTTTACGATTCCATTCCTGTGGTGCTTTTCCTGCAATTATGTAACACTTTTACTAGATGGCGCTAGGGTGACAGTTGAGTAGCTAGAACTGCAAAGCAGGGGCAGCTAGGTGTCACAGTGGATAGAGCACCAGCCCTGAAATCAAGAGTACCTGAGTTCAAATGTGGCCTCAGACCAAACACTTGTCATGTGCTAGCTGTGTGACCCTGAGCAAGTCACTTAAGCCGAATTGCCTAAAAATTTTTTTAAAAAAAACCAAACTTAACTGCAGAACTGCAAAGCACATGTTTGATCTGAAGTTGATATTTTCCATAGCAATTTCCCCATTACACTCTTGATTTTTTTTAAAATCACCATAAAATGTTAACAAGATGATTAGAATATTCAAAAACAAGTGTAAACACTACTATTACTCTTTAAAGATAATACTTATAAAGCAAACTTTTTTTTAAAAAATCACCTAAGTACAAATTGGCATGTTTCTTTCAAAAATCTTAACAGTTGTTCCCAAAACTTAATTAACTGATCTCGTTGTTTCCTCAGACTTTGATTAGAATGCTTCTTTCTGACAAATCCTGAAATCATTTTGCAGTTAAGTTCCTCTTGGGATTTCAGATTCTGTAGTTTCTCACAACTACCAACTATAAATACTTCAGAATAAGGAATTACTCCTCTAATTATTACTCTTAACAGAATAAAAACAGGAAAAAAAATTCCCACAGGTATTTTCCTCCTTAAAACTCATTTTTTTTCCATCCCAAATGTAGAGAGAGAGAGAGAGAGAGAGAGAGACAGAGAGAGAGAGAGAGAGAGAGAGAGAGAGAGAGAGAGAGAGAGAGACAGAGAGAGAGAGACAGAGAGACAGAAAGACAAAGAGACAGAGAGAGGAATACTCCTCACCCCATTGAGATTCAGGCTTTTTCCATCAAGAGATTTTCAACTTTACTCTTAAAAAGTGAAACAGCTAAAACGTTCCTTAATTCATGCAACAAGCATTTACTAAACACTTTTTATATACAGGTCTCTGGAGATATAAAGACAAAATAAAGCTACTTCTAACATGAAGTCTGCAAAGCAAAGCTCTAAAGTTATAAGGAACCTTCATGATCATATAACTTAAACACCTCATTTTCCGATGAGGAGGTTGAAGGCCATAAAAGTAAATGGATAGAGAGCTAGATAGTTACATACATACATACATACATACATTCATACATACATACATACATACATACTTACGTTGACAGATTAGATACATTAAAAAATAGTCATTTACATAATGATAAGCAGATAGATTCGATAGATAGACTAATTTTGTTGTTCTTGTTTGCTGCTGCTGAATTATTTCAGACATCCAAGGTGATGCAGGTGGTAAAATTCAGACTAAAACTCTTTCTACTGTCTCCAAGTAATTCATTCATTCATTTAATGAAGCAATTCAACTATATTCTGACTCTCCTGCTAAGTGGATGTAATTCAAATGTAACTACCCTCAATAACATCATCTCTATGACTCTAGGTCAACTGCACCTTGTATAGACTGCCTCTGACCCAAATCCAAATTTAGATCTAAGATTCAACAAAACTTCATAACAACCTTTAGTCGCCTGAAACAATCATTTCATTCATCTAAATATTTCATGTACAGTTCTGTGTTCATGGAAGGGATTTATATATTGGGTGACATATTGTTGTTATTCAGTCATTTCAGTCATCCCTGCCTCTTTATGACTCCATTTGGGTTTTCTTAGCAAAAATACTGGAGTGGTTTGCTATTTCCTTCTCCAGCTCATTTTGCAGGTGAGGAAAATAAGGCAAACAGGGTTAAGTGATTTGCCCAGGGCTACACAGCTATTAAGTGTCTGAGGCCAAATTTGAACTCAGTTCTTTCTGATTCCTGGACTGCACTCTATCCACTACGCCACCTAACTGTCCTTTGGTGACATAGGTTTGAATGAAATAACTTAGAAGGTCCCTTACATCTCAGATACTCTATGATTCTTTAATTCTATGCTTTTTAATATGTCTTATCTCCCAATTAGATTCCAAGTCCTTCAAGGTAGGGTGAGCAAACTTCTTTGCATACCCTTTGGTGACAAGCATGATGCTGAGTTATGGAGGAATGTAGCAATGCTTATATGTCAAATTGTTGATTGACAATCTGGGAATCTCATTTTACATATGAAATCTTCCCTTATGATAAGCATATTAGGGGCCCACGTTGTTACCTGAACTTGAGTTCAGAGTCAGAAAGGCAGTGGTTAGAAGGCCATATTAGGTCTATGTCCCAGAATTTCCCAGGTGAAGGATGAACAACAATTTTGTGATCCTGAGGAAACAGGATCATTTATAAATTGTTATTCCTAAGATTGAAATTCAATGTGTGGCAAAGGACCTTGGAGATTATCTAAGTTCAACCTTCTCATTGCAGAGATGTGGAAGCAGACACAGAAAAATTAGGTGACTTTAGTGAGGTC
>NW_027556402.1:173892574-174072574 GCF_003287225.1 Phascolarctos cinereus | reverse complement strand
TTGGATTTAAACCCAGCTAATGAGGCTCTAGGGCAGCTAAGCGACACGACATACACAGCACTAGGTCTGGAGTCAGGAAGTTGTTGTTCAGCCATTTCAGTCACGTCCAACTCTTTGTGACCCCCTTTGGGGTTTTCAGGGCAAAGATACTGAAGTGGTTTGCCATTTCCTTCTCTAGCTCATTTTACAGATAAGAAAATAGAGACAAATAGGATTAAGTGACTTATCCAGAGTCACACAGCTAGTAAGTGTCTGAGGCCAAAAGATACTCGGTATCTTTGCCAAGAAAACCCCAAACAGGGTCACAAAGAGTCAGACACAACTGAAACAACTCAACAACGACAACATTCAAGCCCTAGGCCTAAGGCTCCTTTGCACTGAATTATATATTCATTTACTGACCATTTCTTTAAATGCATATTATGTGCAAAGTGTTTTGTTAGTTAAACATTAGGGATAAAAAGACGAAAGTGAGATAATACCTATCCTCAAGGAATTATAGTCTGCTGGGAGGATAAAACTTGTATACAAGTATGTAAGCATATACAAAGTAATTTTAATGGGAAAGAAATGTCAAAAAGGATTGGGGGGGAGGGGAGTCAGGAAAGACTGCAGGTAAGAGATAGTATCTGAATTATACTGAAGCTAGGGATTCCATAAAAGGGAGGCATGGAGATTCTAGATAGTCTCTACAAAATTGAACAGGAGATGGTCTCTAAGATGCTTTCTAGCTTTAAATCCTGTGATAATATATCCCTATGAGATATACACTTCCTAGTAATTAGAACTATCTCAAAATGAAATGGACAGCCACAGGCAGTAATAATCTATGTCCCTAGAACTCTTCAGATGGAACCCAGATCATCATTGGCAGGGGATGGCATAGAGAGGCTTTCTGCTCAGAGATGCATTTGCCAAGATGGCTCTGAGGTCCCTTCCAACTCTGAGATTCTTTGATTCTATTTGCCAGCATAACAAGTAAGAGCAGAAGTGGAAAAGTTTAAAAAACCCAGCCTCCAAATGATAATCATCAGGAGTTGTTAGGCCTATTTACTCGGTGAGGAGAGGATTCCATCATTCAGTCTGAGGTGCATATGGCATGAGAAGAGGACAGCATCAGTCATCGTCATCATTTTCATTTCTCATCATTCGTCACCTGCTCTGCTGTATCCCTGTGAGCACTCACTCAAGAATGATGGTGAGGAGAATGATGACAATGATGACAACAAAGACAAAATACCAGTGGTAACTATCCACATTGGTAAAGCACTTTGACATCCCCAAACTGCTATCCTCACAAGAGCCCTGTGAGACAGGGGCTGGACTTTCTTTCTCTTCAGCACCCACATGGTAGCAGGGCTCTTAATCATGACATACTATAGACCAGGGGTCCTCATCTTTTTTTGTATCATGGACCCTTTTGGCGTCTGGTGAAACCAATGGACTCTTTCTCAGAATGTATTTTTAAGTTCATAATTGAAGAAATGCTAAATCCCAGACAGAGTTTGGTGAAAATAAAGCTAAACAATTATCCCTTCCACATTGTGGGATTAGGGATATGGTGCCCCCATGATCTGGAAAATCCCCAGAAAATATTTTGGCCCTTCCTTTGTACCAGGGGGGGAAAAAGTCTGATTTTTTTCCCCTTTTTCTTTTATGAGTTGTTTACAGCACCTTATTGTAAAGTTTAGGTTAACTATTTGGTCATAGGCTCTCTGTCATCTTCTGGCCTTCACGTGTCATTGGTGGCTTCTACAAAACTCCCCCCAAAACATGCCAACCCATGATATGTCAAAGCTGCAATGGGGAAAGTCTCAATGTGGAAAAGATAACTGTACCTTTTTCTCATCCATATTCACAGATCCTCTGAAATAATGTCCCCCTCCCCTCAGGTTAAGAATTTCAGCTATATACTGATATAACTCTCTCTTAATCATTCCATCTTGCAAGTATTTCCTGAATACCTACTATATAGTGTATATGACACATTTCTAGCCACTGAAAAAGTTGCAAACTTGGTGAGGATGTGATAATAATGCAAACAAAACCATGGAAACCCACAATAATATAAATTGTGTGAGACAAATGATTGAAGAAGAAAAGAAGGCCATTTGCCTCTGGTGGTTCAATGACTCAACTTACCACACTTCACTGTCCCCTGGTGCAACAGTTGTGTGATAAGATGCTGGAGGATTTCAAAAAAAGGGAAGAATACGTGACCAAGAGTTGTCAAGAAGAGAATCATGTAAGAAGCGGCACTAGTTTAAAGCAATGGATAGACTATGGATGAGTGAAACAGAATAAAGAAATATGCTTTAAGCAAGGGGAGAAAGAGCACAGGCAAAGGATTGGAGGAGTGAATGAACCCATAAGCATGGTATGTGTAGGCAATGAGAAAACTGGACTGACAGAATTGCATTTCTACAGCATTATTAGTTACAAAGAACGTTACTTGTGCTATCTTATTTGATCTTCACAGGATCCAGCTTTATCTCAGGTTGAGTGATTGGATTTTGAATAAAATGGAGAAATTTAAAAGGCACCAATACAGTTCCAGAATATGCTTCATTTTCCGCAGCCAAGCCCCTTCTCACACAAACACCCCTAAGCTATGGTGGCCACGGCCATGGCCATATCTTAATGCATTTCCTACTCCTTCAATAGCTTATAAACCTGTGTTATCCAAAGTGACCAGTGGCCATACCCCAGGTGAGCCTACCTCCCTGCTCCCTCTCCAGTTCCACTTGTCCCTGGTACAAAAAATTGGTCGCTACCACTCTGACAAAAAACTGAGAGGCAAATAATGCAAATAATTGGGGAGGAGGAAGAATTGGACCTGCAATTTAATTGGGAGAGAGAACTCCCGATGGGAATGCTTCCAATACAGGTACAGATGGACACCTACTTTGCAACTTATAGAGCTGCTTGGAGCACTAAGGGGTAAAGTGATTTTCCCAAGGCCACATAGCTAGGTTGTATCAGAGTTGAGATTTGAACCCAAGTCTTCCTGACTCAGGCCAACTCTCTATCCCAATTTCTCATATTGCCTCTCATTGAAAGAATTATTATCCCCTAAGTTGTAGATAAAGCAAGAGGTTCACATTCATATTGAAGGGAGATAGGACCTATGGTTAAATAGGTGGGCAGACAGAGGCCTTTGAATTTCACAAATAGTCATTTAGACTTACTGTCACAGGTAATGAAGAGCCATTGTAGCATTACAAGCAGGGAAGTGGAATAATAAAAGCAAATATTTCAGGAAACATATTGGGAGAAGGCATTCTTATCATTATTAACATTAATAATAATAACAATAATAGCTAGCATTTATATATTATCTTCTATGTGCCGGGCACTGTGCTAAGTGCTTTATAAATATCATCTCATTTGATCCTTATAACCACCTTGCAAAGTAAGAGCTTATTATTATTCTCATTTTACATTTGAGGAAACTGAGGCAAATGGGCGTTAAGTGACTTGCCCAAGGTCACACAGCTACTAATTGTCTGAAGGAGGATTTGAAGGCTTTGTGTTTTATATTCATCTTGCACTACCTCAGAACAAAATCCAACCAACAAATAAGAAAATTACTAAATGCAAACAAAACAATAGCACTCAAAACATTCTACAGAGACCTTCAAGGTTCCTCCCACCTCGAGATCTGTGATCTGATAATCCTAATAAGATAGCCCAGCTCTTTCCTGTTACCAAAATCAATGTGCCCTTCCTCGGTGACCGTTTGCATCCACAGAGAGTGATTTAAAGCCAGAGACATTAAGATTGTCTCTGGACATAATGCGACAGAATTCATTCCATTCCCTGGTGAGAGAAATTCTCTCATGCCACAGGGAAGACATTACTCTCAGGGCTCACGCAGCGGTCTGGCTTTTCAGCAGGTTTCAGATTTCCCCTACAATCACCTAACAACAATCTTAATCTCTGAAATTAGACTATCCCTGGGACACAGGCGAGAAGCATTTGCTCTGAAAAGGGAAGCATCAGTTGAGCAAATGATCTGATTTATCCTTTAGTTGCCCACAGTTAGAGCATTGCAGTATAGAAGCTGATTTAAGAAATATTCCCCACCCCAGCCAAAAGGCACCAATTTTTGATATGGAGCCGCACAGAATTCAGCCTTCAACAAAGACATCTTTCACATCACAACATTCCAAAACTCCTCCCCAGCATTTTCACAAAGGTCCTAGTTAAAATCATGGTGAGAGGTAGTCTTGGTGAATAGAACCCAGGGTGCAATCAGAGGTCATCTGGGTGAGAAGCAGCTTGGACATGTTCTACGGGGAGTGGAGGATTGCTTTCTAATTTACTGCATTTTCCCTTTCCTGCTGCTTGTCCCGGATCCCCCTAACCCCATGGATACCCCGGGGCCTTGCAAAGCAAGGGAGATAGGGAATAATTTTGTCTTTCCTCAGTGATAGCTTTGCTTTCAAAATGTATTCCCCCTGACAACTTGGGCCACCTCTATCTTTCAACCAATCAATCAATAAGCATTTAGTAAGAATTTACTAAACAGCACACAGTGTGCCAGGTACTGGGGATACAAAGGCAGAATTACCCTCAAGGAGCTTATATTCTATAAAGGGAGACGAGAGAGAGAGAGAGAGAGAGAGAGAAGAGAGAGAGAGAGAGAGAAGAGAGAGAGAGAGAGAGAGAGAGGAATATATAAAATAAATACAAAGGAGAGGAGGCACTAATTGCTCTCGAAACAGGAAAGGACAGATGCATGTAAAAAGGGTGCGCCGATAAAGTAACATCGGATATTTTTAAAAGTTTAATCAGCATTAACATTTTATCCATCATTTTCTTAAGTTTGGACAATAAACAAAACAATAAATCAAGCCCTAATTTGTAGCATTTGCTTATTTCTAAGATATAAATTCTCGTACTGAAAATTGAACAGATGACTCTGATTTGAGCTGGCTCTAGCATATCCCTGAGTAGAGAAGGTGACACCTGAGTTTGGAAGGAAACTAGGCATTCTAATAGATGGAGATGAGGAAGGAGACAATTCCAGGCTTAGGGAGGGTAGAGGAGGAAGATATTTACAATCCCTCTGGCTATCCCAGTAACCTATCCTCACTTGCTCTTTCCTCTTCAACAGGAAAGGCCTGGCTGAGGGGCCTCATTCATTTGTTAAGCCACAAAACACATTCTTTTGTTTGATTGTTCTAGAGAGTAACTGGCTCTCTGTGGCCCATGCTGGTGTCAATGGTTCAGTAGAAATGTAATATAATCCACTGAAGAGTCTCCGACAGTAAGGCAAGAAGGCATCCTCTAGTTTTCCATTAAATGTCCTGGTCTGCCTCTTGGTTTGCACTACCCCATGATGGATGCATGTGTAAACTTAAACTGTAAGCCTTTTATGAGATACATGCTGTTTCCCTAGTTTTTTATACAGCAGCATCCTGCTTGCAATGAAAGAAGCTTATTGGCTTTTATATGGTTATACAACCCCAGGTAGGACCAATGTACGAAAGTCTCTTTGTATTTCAGTATTCCTTCCACAAAGCCTTGTTTCCTCACCCCTAACCATCCTTTCTCAACTGTCCTACCTGCCCCATACCTTTCCTCTTTGATCTGGAGACTTTGAATTCATTCACCATATTCCAGGTGCCTCCATGGTTCTCTAGTCTCTGCTTTCTCCTTGCTCAATCAAATCAAACAATGTATGTGAAGTGTTTTAGAGAACTTAAAGCTTTCTATGTGTCATTATTATTATTGGTATTACTATCATTCTCATCAGCAGCAGCAGCTGAAGACCTTGGGAGCTTCTTGCATCGCCACAGGGAGCCACACTGCTGAAGATCTAAGGTTGTAGCTTCTGTAATAGCAAAGAACTAGAAACTAAGGGAGTATCCAACAGTTGGAGAATGGCTGAATAAATTAAGGTAAACAGAAGGTATAAGAAATGATGAAAGGGATGGTTTCAGAGAAATCAGGGAAGATTTTTAATAACTGATGCAGAGTCAAGAGAGCAGGGCTAGGAGAACAATTTGTGAAATAATAGCAATACAGTGAAGACAAACAGTGGACGACTTACAAACGCTAAGAAGTGCAGTGATCAGCTCCAGAGAACCAGTCAATCAGCTGACTAGCATTTATTCATCGTCATCGCTTAAGTGCTAAGGATACAAAAAAAAAAAAAAGCCAAAGGCAATTCTTGCATTCAAGGAGCAGGGAGTCTAATGGTCTAATGGAGGAGGCAACATACCAATAACTATGGACAAAAAAGATAGGTTTTACTAGACTGTTTGAGGGATCCATAACACAGAGAAGACTCAGTCATGCAGAAGGACAATCTCTAAACCTTATCCTGATTTTCAGCTGTCACTTTCAAAAATGCAAAAGCACCAACCCTTTATTGGTCAGGCTGTGTTCCATACCTGCCTCCCTAAATTTGACCATTGGAATTACTAGCTCTACTCCAGGCTCAGCGCAAAGGTTGTCTTCTGCAAAATGCCCCTTCCCGATCCCTCCCCCTACTTGTTAGTTCTTCCCACTCCCAAAATTTCCTTGTACATATTTTGTATTGATTTATCTGTTTACATGCTGTAACCCCACCACCACCCCCACACTACCGTTCATAGAATTAGTGACTTGAGGCTGGAGGCAGAGCAGTGGCCAAGTGGATGTAGTCAAGAAGGCAGCCTAAGACACAACCTAGCTCTGTGACCTTGGGTAATTCATTTTTACCTAATTTATCCTTTAGTTGCCCAGAGTTAGAGCATTGCAGTATAGAAGCTGATTTAAGAAATATTCCCCACCTCAACTGGGTAATTCATTTAAACCTCTATGTGCCTCAGTTTTTTTAACTGTAAAATGGGGGTCATCATAGCACCTACCTCACAGGGTGGTTGTAAGGATCTAATGGGATAATAATTGTAAAGGACTTGGCACAGTGCCTGGCACATCATAGGTGCTTAATAAATAGTTGCCCCCACACCCCACAAAGGACTGTAATCCCTAGAACTTATCCCAGTACCCAGCATTTAATAGGTGCTAACACTTGTTCAATCCAGTCGAACTGAATCTCTTGCAGAGTTCAACCCCAAGTTAGAGTCTCTTTTCTTTCTCTGTGCCGTAGACTATTACCCTGCTGCCACAGAAGGGAATTTACTTTCCTAATAATGTGCATGGCTGCCACATTTCCCTGATGTCTATTTGTTTATGTAGTAAGGCCAGATAAACATTCTGATGTATTACATACCATGATTATTAATATTAGTCAAATATTCCAAAAGACATTTCTGAGTCTAAATTAATCCTTAGTTAATCATGACCTTGAAATGAAGACATGGCATTGGTGCTATTAAAAAAAAAAAACACGCGCGCGCACACACACAAGTCATTCCTCCTTGGTGTCAGAATGCTTATAGTATGCTCAATGATCTACACATCTTGCCTTACCAATAGCTAAAAAAGTTATAATTTAAAGAGCCAACCAGGCCCATGTTATTGTGGCACATTAGACTCAAGATGGAAAGCTAAGTGGTTAATATTCAGCGGCCTACTTACACCTACCATACGTCAGATGCCAGGTTCTAGCTGTGGGAGTGTGCACTTGCAGGATAAACTCTAGTGAGTACTCTTCTAAAGTCCTTCTAAATGAAAATCGGTGTGTGCATTTTCAGCAGTGTCACCCATTCTAATCTGGGAGAACAGCAGGATGCTCTTTCTTCCAGCTGAAGACTTATGTGCTGCTCCCAGTTCACCATATAGCTCATCCATAAGAATAAATACCAGGGCCCACAAAGCAGTTGAATATCATTCCCAGTTAAAAGGAGTCATCATGGTTGTGGATAGAAATTTAGCTCTGGAGTTAGGAAGATGAGTTCTGATTCTACCTTAGACACTTAATAGTGACCCTGGATAAGTCACTTAACCTTTGTCTGCCTAGGTTTCGCCATCTATAAAATAGTGATAATAATAAGGCCTTTCCCCTACCCCAGTATGATTATGGGGATAAAATGAGATCATTTATAAAGCACTTTGCAACCCTAAAAGTACCATATAATTGCATTACATTGTGACTGTTGTTGTCATCATGGAGTAGTATGAATATCATCAGATTAGAAATGATAAAACCTAACTTCTAATTCCAATTTTGCCAATAGCTAGCTGTATGATTTTGGGGAAGTCACTTCACTTATCTTCCATTTTCTCATTTATACAATGAAGAGTTTTGGTCTCAAAGATTTCATCTAGCTCTGACACTCTGTAACTCTTCTTTTTTCATTGACCTGCATCTTGGGGAAAGCATTTGTTTGGACTCTACTATCGACAATCCACTCAAACTTTTCAGAATTTTCTGCCCCAAGTCCCCCTAGACTAACTCATTTTATTTTAAGAGACAGAAGCTGAAAACCAACAACTTTATTTCCCCCTTTGGGACTGTGAGCCCCTCTGGATGACCATGCACACACAGAGAGAAAAAAAAAACTGGCTTCCACGCACCCCCAGAATCTCCATTTGTGTCAGACCACGGAGTAATAATCTCCCAGCTGCTGGCAGCTTAATATTGCTGTCAGCAGAAGACCTTTGTTATATACCCATTCAGAATCTATAAAATGAGAGGGTTGGACAAAATGATCTCTAGGGTTCTTTCCATCTCTAGCATCCTCTGATTTATGACATACGATAAGTTCAAGTAACAAAACTCTTATGAAGGAACAAATTCAGAGACCGCAGAGCCTACAGTTGCATTATTATAGCTACACAGCAGCTGCCTTTACTCCCAGCAGACAAAAGTCATAACCCTTTTCTGGTTTAAAGAATGCCTGGTATGTCCAGGTAGGAGAGAAATACTTCTGTCTTTATCTTGAATATATTTGATGTCCCTTTACCGATTTATGATAATATTAGCTAACATTTATATAGTGCTTTAAGGTTTGCAGAAAGCTTTATGATACCTAATCACTTTATCTTCACAACATCCTCTAGAGGTAGCAGCTATTATCGTCTCCATTTTCCAGTTGAGGAAACAGAGGCAGGCAAAGCTAACGTGATTTTCCCAGTGTCACAGAGCTAGTAATAATCTGAGGCTAGCTTTGAACCTAGGTCTTCTGGACTCCAGGTCCGGCACTCTTTCCACCGTACCACCAGGTGCCTGACAACATGTATGTTTTAGCACTCCAGTGGGTTTTTTATCTCATCAGAGGAGGTGCTTTAGAGCACCAACCCAAATTTTAGTTCCAACCCAGCCACATCTTCTCATTCTGTTAAATTCATAGTTATGTCTTTCTGTAAACACTCCAATGTGGCCTTACCAAATATGAGGCAGTGCCTTCCTCTGGTTCTTTTGGTATTTCATGGATACCATCATTACATGGGAGCCATCTCTCTGTTATTCCCCATTGTCCCTGGTGATGCCTTTTACTTATCTTCTTTTACATATCATTATTGCTAATGTGCCACAGCCTACTTACACCTACCATGCATTTTTCCTTTTTCTGCTGGACCACTAGAAGCTTCAGAGATTAAATCCCATCTTTATCATTCACTACCTGTCTGACCACCAGCAAATCATTTAAATGATCTGGGACTCAGTTTCTTCATCTGTACAAAAAGAGGATTGGAGAACATAGTTTCTATCACAACTTGTAGCAATATGGCATCCCTGGGAAAATATTAGTCTTTAATAGATGGACTTTTTATTGCAGTGAGAAGCTAAGAAAATTGATATCATTGTACAATTTTTCAAATGCAACCCAGCCTAATCCTCTCCTCTTACTCAGTTCTGAGCCCAGGTAGCTTTTCTTTTTTAACCTGTTAAGTACGTCCAAGATGTATCAATAAATACTATATATGGATGGATGGTGGGTAGATAGATAGATAGATAGGTAGATAGATAGATAGAGACAGACAGACAGGCAGACTAATTCAATAGGATCATACTACTAATAGTCTAAAATTACCAACTGACATTTATTTATTGTTTTAAGGGTTGGAAAGTGCTTTAAATAGATTATCTCATTAATCAACATAGTGAAACAATTACTTTTAGTATAGTTACTACCTGTTTACAAATTAAAAAAAAACAACAACAATAACTAAAATTTAAAGATGTTAATTTCCTTGCCCAAGGTCACACAGTTAGTAAATTTTAAGGCAGGATTCAAACCCAGGATTTCCTGACTCCAAATACAGTTATCAATGCTCCTGATGCTATCGTTCTTCATGTCTGATGATAGACACAACATGCTAACTCTAATTTGACACAATCTAAAAATGGAAGGAACCACTGAGATCATTAAGTCCAACCCCTCATTTAATAAATGAGGAAACTGAGGCTCATACAGATCAAGTGGCTTGCCCATCACCATAGAGGAATTTGGTGGAATTTGACATCAGGCCCCTAGGCTCCAAATTCAGTGCTCTCCCCACACCCTCTCCATCCTGCCTCCTCCACTGAAAAGTTTTAATCTTGGCCGTATATGTTCTTCATTCACTTTATATTTTTTTCCATATGGATGGCAAAATCAATCTCAAGTCAAATAAAAATACAAAGCAATATATGATTAAGTTCCAAATGAGTGGTACAGGGAAAAAAAATTCGATAGACATACCAAGAACTCAGAGAATCATAAAAACTCAGTTTGAAAGGATCTCTGAGGTCCAAGAAAGGCCTGCACAAAAAGTCTCTATAAAACATACCTGACAGGTTGCAATCCCCTTTCCCTGAAGACCTCTCTAGTCAGGAGTAATCCATTGCTTTCTGATGGCCAATTCTACTTTGCAATAGCTCCAATTGTTAGGTAAATTTTCTCTATTAAATTCATCTGCCCCGTTTGTACCTTCCACCCACTCCTTGGAACTCTTCCCTCAGGTTTTAAGCACACCATATTCTATTTCTTCTTGATGACCCTTCACACACTTGAAAACAAGGACCCTGTGTCCTTAGGTCCTTTCTTTTCCCAGTTAAACATCATATGACAAAATTCAGAGATCCTTTATCAATCCAGTCACCCTTTTCTGGATACTGTCCCACTTATCAATATCCTTCCTAAATATGGAACACAGAACTGAAGAGAAGGAAAAGAGGGAAGAAGCATTTATGGAATGCCTCCTGTGTGTCAGTCACTGTGCTTAGCACTTTACAGACGTTCTTTCATCTGGTCCTTATAGTACCCCTGTGATGTAGGTACCTTTATAATTCCATATTTTACAGTTGGGTAAACTGGGTCCAACAGAGGTTAGGTGACTTGCCCAGGCACACACAGCTAGTAAGTGTCGAGTCTGGATTTGAACTCAGGTGTTCCTGACTCCAGACCCAATTCTCTATCCACTGTACCACCTAGCTGCTCTCTCTCCTTGGCAGAGAAAATAAAAATAAAATAACAGCACAAGAGTTCTGCTTTCACATCATCCCTTCTACCCTAAGCAGTGGTCTTATCCCTTATTGTATATTTCCCCTTTTCATGAATATATCTAAAAGAGGGGAAAATCGCTACCCCCTAGAGAGCCAGGTGCTGCTTCATCGAGGAAGTAGAGGTTGAGCCAGACTGAAAATGACAGATAGATTTTGGATTGGTGGCGAAGACTCAGAGATGACTGAAATTTTGAGCGCAGGTGACAGAGAGAATGATGGTACTGCTGATAAAGAGATGGAAGCTTGAAAAGTGGAAATAGTTTCAGCACAGGGATGATGAATTTATTTTGAAACATGTCAGTTTGATGGGACATTTAAGTGGAAGTATTTGGTGGATAGTTGTAGACACACAATTGTAACTCAGAAGAGAGGTCAGATGGGACCTCGGTAGGGATGTACTGGTAAATGTTTAACAACTGGCTCTCTGGGGGAAGGGAGGGGGGACATACAACACTCTTTTCAGTTTAATCTCTATTATTAACATTTTCTCCAGCACATTCTTGAGTCTAGACAATGAACAAAAATAAGCCTTAGTTCACAGCATTTGCTAATTCCTAAAGAGTAAATGCTCACAGTGAAGATTTAACAGTTGGCACGAGCTGGTTTGAGCTGGCTCCAGCACACCCCTGGACCTACACATTTTAGGTTCATTTTCATGGAGGTTAAATTCAATGCATTTTAGAAGATGCCCGGGGTAGAATAAGAATGGCCTAGGCCAAGGATTAAGCCCTGGGGAACACCTATAGTTAGAAAAAGAAAGGACAGAAAAGAAACAACAGACAGAGGATGAGTGGTCAGTGAAGTCAAAAGGACAATGAGAGGAACATAATGTCACATGGGCGCATGGAAAGAGAATTTCAAGAAACAGAGATTATCCTATTAAGTCATGGGCTGCATTATATGTTAGATGATGATGATGATGATGATGATAGCATTTGTATAGCATTTTAAGGTTTGCAATATGTTGTGCAACACATTTGATTCTCACAACCCTGTGAGGTAGAATCTATTACTATCCCCATTTTGCAGTTGAAGAAACTGAGGCATAAAGTAGTCAAGTGGCTTGCCAAGCATCACACAGCTAGGAAGGGTTTCAGGGTGGATTTTAACTTGCATCTTTCTGACTCCAAGTCCAACACTGTCTCCTGTACCATCCAGCTGCTAGTTAAAAAGAATAAACATGAGAAATAAGAAAAGTCCTTTGGATTTGCTGTTGCAGTCTCCATAAAGTGATGAGAACAGAATCTAGTGTTCAGGGACCTAGTAATGAATAAGAGTTTCAGAAGTTTGAAAAAGGTCAAAAAGGACCAACCTGAGAGACAAATAGAGACTGGTAAAATGTTTAACAACTGGATCTCTGGGGAAGGGAGGGGGGATATACACAAGCAAAGGGTTTGCTTTTCAAGATGAGGAGGATTGGACATGTTTGTAGGCAAAGAGGAGTCAGTGGGAAGAAAGGGATCAAAGATGCTAAGGACAGGGGGCATAGTAAAGGAACAAGGTCAGGAGAGGTAGACCGGCAAGAGCATGAGCACCTGGCTCAGCCTTAGAAAGGAGAAGGGTCAACACACTCTCCTCTCCTGAATCATACAAGATCCAAACCAAAATAGATTCTTTTTGGGATTATGGAGAGGGTTATTTTCTGACATATTAGCTCTGCTTCCAAATGTGACTGGAAAGAATGTCTTAGAAAACCTTGTTAGTGCAAATCCAGCTTATTTCAAAGCCTTGAGCTGAAAAGGCTGCTTTACATTCAGATCTGGGATTTTAATTTTTTGGTGTGCAATAGCAATGTCATCTGATTTGATCCCATCTTCTGATTGGGCTCAACAAATCTCCAAAATGCATTAGCACCAGTGACGGTATGTGTACTCTCTCAGTCAAGTGATCTTGTCTTTTTAATGAATGTAAGAAGTGCCATACTAAAGACTATCAACAGTCTGGCTAGTTTGGCCTCCTTATCCCCAGACCATTTCACTGCAAACTCTTAGGAACTCTAGAGTTCATAGTTTCTCAACGAACTTTCCTTCAAGTTTCCTCCTTCACACGAGGTGTCTAGAGGATAGAGCACGAGGCTTGGAGGCAAGAATAACAGATAACCTTCATATAGTGTCCCTTAATGTTCACGAAATGCTTTACATACGTTATCTAATTTTGTCTTCACAACAACCCTCAGAGGTAGGCTGATATTATTATCCCCTTTTTATTAATGAGGAAAGTGAGACTGAGAGAGATTAAGGGACATGGCCAGGATCTGAGGCAGCATTTGAAAACAGATTTTCTAGACTCCAGATCATTTCACTGCATCAAGGGAGCTTAACCTGGGGGTCTACCGACACCCAAAAGATCTACAGACAAATTTCAGGGAATCCGTGAATTGGAGGGGAGGGGAGTTACATCTTTATTTTCCCTAACCTTGGTTTACTTTGTAATCCTATGTATTTTATTTTATGCCCTTAAAACAGTAATTTGTGGAGTCATTAGTCTTCTAGAGGGGTTCATGATGCAAAATTTTTTTTTAAAAATGATTAAGAAACTCTGCTGCTTCTGTCACATCTTGAGAAGACCAGAATTCAAATCTCACCTCTGACACCTAGGAGGTAAATACCAGATACAAGTCTTTTAACCAGTTCTGATTTTCAGTTTCTTCATCCATAGAATGGGGATAATAGCACCTATAGACAGGGCTTTTTAAGCTTTTTCATGACGTGGATACTTTTGGCAATCTGATAAAGGTTATGGACCCTTTCTCAGAATAATGTTTTTAAATGCATACAATTAAATACATTGAATTACAAAGGCAACCTTTATTGAAATACAGTCATCAAAACTTTTGTTTTAAGTTTATGGACCCAGGTTAAGATTCTCTGCTATGGTACTAAGCTCAGAGGGGTTTTGTGAGGCTCGAATGACATAATTTAGGTCCATACTTCACATACTTTAACACACTACGTAAGTGCCTATTGTGGTTTTGACTAATAAGCTGGAAAAAGCTTAGCTGATAATATAATCATAAAATATGCGATTATATAATAAAGCAAACTGCCAATCATCATTAAGGCCATTCATTCTACTGGCCTCCCTTTTGTGAAGGAAGGGGTAGTTTCACAGCATCCGAGTTTCACAGTTTCATCATAGTTTCATGTCATTTGAACTTCCTCACAGTTCCTAAAATAAGTTTTGAGGTCTCATTGACTCAGCCCAGATGCCTCCCCTTAGCCTTTTTGTCTGTACCAGATCCAAATACAGTTCTTAACCTTGTATCAATGCCTTGTACCCTGGACCGATGATGTATAATGATTTTAACCATATGATCATGCCTAAAAACCTGCTGATTTGCAATGAATTCTCATCACTATCAAACACCACATCACATCTTTATCCTGGCATCCAAACCCTTCAACAATCTAGCATCAGCCTACCTTACCTTATCTCACATTAGTTCCCTTTATATGCTCTATAATTCAGCCAAACTCTCTTCCCCAGCCACACTTTATCCTCTTCTAGGCTATTCTCACCTCATTCCCCATATCTAAAATGGACTACCCCTATGATGACCCATCGACCCATCTCTGCTTTTAAGACCCAACTCAGGTGACATCCAGGATCATAGAATTTAGCAATGGAACCAATGTTAGAGATTGTCTACTCCAAACCTGTCCTTCTATAGATGAAAAATTGAGGCATACAGAGTAATGTGATTTTCCCCAAGGTTACACAGAGAGTGAAGGCCCAGAAGTGGGATTTTGGGCTGAGGTCATCTGTTTTCAAAACCAGTGCTCCTACCACCAAGCCACATTATCTCTACCAAGAAGATTTTCTTGACTGACCCAGCTGAAAGTGATGAATCATTTTTTTAAATATTTTGCTCCAATTTCTCTTACATTGATTACATTCTGCTTTAAATTGCCTTTATTATACCTCTCCTGTTGTAATATACATTTAAAAAAAAAGCCCACTAAGGGCTTTTTTTTTCATCTTTTTAACTCTAGCACTAACCACTAGGCATTACATGTGTGGAGTGTTGGTTGAATTGAGCCCTTGATAAGTAGGAAGGACACCACAGAGACAAGCAGATTCACTAATCTGTTTGGTCCTGCCAATGTGTTTGGCTTTTGATACATTCTTATATCCCTCAATCTAGAAGCCTGATTCTCATAATGGAAAAAAGCCTCAGACCAGAAATAAGGAAACTCTGATTCTAGGTTCTGTCCTGCCAGACTGTATGATTTGGTCAAGTCTCTTTACATCTCTGAGCTCTAGCTTCCTCATCTGTAAAGAGAGAGATTTGAATTGTTATCTTTTAGGTCCTTGCCAGGAATAAGAATTCTTGATTCTGTTTCTTAAAGATCATTTTTAGGCAAGATGGAAACATGTGGCCTAGATAAAACTACAGTTGGGTAGATTTATAACTGACTGATAGACCATACCAAAAAAGTATTGCCAATGTGCTTAGAGGTTTCTGGTAGTATACTGTGAAAGTCTGGCTCTGTATTGAGGGAGACTGAGTCATAGAAACACTCGTTCATTCAGTAATATTATCAATAAACATTAAGTCCTTATTGTGGGTAGAACTGTTGGAGATACAGTTTTAGATGAGTTATGGAACAGCTTGGTGGAACAGTGGATAGAGTTATGGGCCTGAAGTCAGGAAAACATCTCCCTGAGTTCAAATATGACCTTAGACACTTACTAGCTGTGTGACCCCAGGCACTTAACCCTGTTTTCCTCAGTTTTCTCATCTGTAAAATGAGCTGGAGAAGGAAATGGCAAACCGCTCCAGTATCTTTGCCAAGGAAACCCCAAATGGGGTCACAAAGAGTCAGACACAACTGAAAATTTGAGCATGTGTAAATAGGAAAATCATGAAGTTGGATGGAGCCTTAGAAGACAGCTAGTTCAACCTTCTAATCACTCCAAAGATTTCTTACACTCTTTACAACTGATTATTTATCTGAAGCTTGAACTCTTCTAATAAGAGGGAACTCACTACCTCACAACATAGCCCACTATAGTCTGGGACATATATATCTATTAGAAAATGCTTCTTTACATTGAGCTGGAATCAACCTTCCTATAATTTACACCCACTGTTAATATCTCTGCTTAGGGAAGAGTAAGTCTAATCCCTTTTCCAGATGACAACCCTACAAGTACTAAAAGATGGCTTTCTTGACTTCCATAAGTCTTTTCCCAGCCAGACCTTCCACTGGTGCAGGTCACAGCCCCTCAGTAGGTGACCTTTGTGAGTTGTGACTGAAAAAATCCTTCTTCTGTGGGCCAATGTTCTCATAACGAAAATAATAAGATTCAGTTACCTCGATGGAGTTTGCAACAGATATACCATCTGTCTAACCTAGTAAGCAGGAATATTTTTCCCTTGGACAAAAATAGTTGGGGGATGGCAAAGAGGCCATCAGAGGTTCTGATGGTGCAGATGATAGTGTAACTATGGGTAGAGTGAACAACTTTACCACTGCTTCAGTCCATGGACAATATGGTGAGGAGAAAGAAAGATAATACAAGAAGAGTGAGGGAGTCACAGTGAGGAAGACTATGGGAGTGGCCTGGGGCCAGCTGCATGCCAGTCATGCATCAAGGAGGACAGAATGGTTGGTACCTGGAGCAATATCTCACTTGCCCCATACAAGTTGTACCTTTGCATTCTCTCACCAGGCTCAATACTCTCCAAAGGCTTTCCAATTTAATAGGTCCCACAAAACATTGTACTCTATTAACATAGCCTTCAGGAAACCAGGGTGACCTCTGTGCCCTGGTAAGGCATCATAATGGGCCTTGAGCAGAAGCAGATCTACCTTGTGGAGGTAATAATAATGATTCACAATTATATAGTACTTCTCAGTTTACAAAGCACTTTCCTTGAAATAAGCTTGTGAGGTTAGTAATACAAGAATTATTATCCCCACTTTACAGTAAGTTAGCCAAGGTCACCTGCTAGTGGGTGGCCGAGACAGTGTCTGAAACCAGTTCTTCCGACTATAGGTCCAGAGCTCTTCCTCTCCTCCTGTTCAACCTTCCATGTAACCCAGCACTCAACAATGGCACAGAGAGGACTGGTTAGCTTCCATAGTTGGGAGGACTCTCCTTGGCCCAAAGGAGAAAATTGGACCTAGTAAGTACTCTAGCAATGGCCTTCAGTTCACAGAATAAACATTTGACAGTAAGAAACTCTTCTTTTAAACTCTCCTTTCCTTTTCATGTTTTCAAATCATTTACTTTAACAAAGAGAACTGTGTTCACTTCAGTCCCGACCCTGGATCCAGTGGGGAACCATTCAGTTTTCTCATTTATCGTATGAACTCACCAGATATTAAAAGGGACCTGAAAAGTTAGAAGCTGACTCTGTGCCATGGGCCACATGCCCAAATATGACTTCAGTCTCTAATCAGCTGAAGCCTCCAAAGCTCTAAGATTGGAGAAAATGCACTTTATAATACAAAGTGGAAGAATATTATAATTAAAACTACAGGGAGATCTGAGCAAGGAACAGAGCAGCCACAGATTTGTTTGTGGAGCCTGGTCTTCATCAGTCACTGGGTGTCCACAGAAACAAGCCCCATTCCCATTCTAATTCAGCTGTTTAGTCTTATTGCAAGATGAGTTATATCAAGAAGTTGGAGGAGGAAATAGTTCACATCCAAAGGAGCTGGTGCAGAATACGAATGAAAAATTTCAAAGCTATCAATATATAATCTCTGAAAGTGAGATTTCAGGGCTAAAAATTAGAAAGTGATGAGATGAAAAAGCAAATTATAAACGCGTTCCGACAATGTAAGAATAATGAATCCAAGAGAGAATTGGAGGGACAGCTAACTGCCTAGAGAATTAACCCTTCCTTTGCTTGGCTGCATGATTGGGCCAAAGACTCCTTCATAAAGTATTCAGCCAACACAGAGGGAGACAAGGTTCCCTGGCCTGGGAACACACATGACAGTAAATAGACACACTGGGGTAGCGTTAAATATACATTGTAAATGTAAAGTGAAAGAAGAAAATAAATAACTAAAACCACAATTTCCAAACTAAGAGAAATGGAAAATGGAACATCATAAAAGCTATACAAGCAAAGTGGAAAATCAATCAAATTCAATGCTGCACATTTTCCTGTTCACTTCTGAGCACCTAGCGTTCTCTCATCTGGAAAGCACCAGGTGTATGGTGTGTGGGTTATAAATCTTTCAAGTCCACAGAAATATGATCCATCATTAGAGCCTTTAAAAAATATCAGTTGGCTTCACTAATTTTGGTTTTCACTTCCTTGAGAGCCCAGGTATTGACCAACATGCCAGTCTATTCCTATCGGTATCACTATTAATGCTCAAAATCTGAAAGGGAGGCATTTGGGCAGGCAAGCATTCTTTGCAAAGCTATAACCTTTATGCCCATGGCACAGAGGATATCTGGGTAACCCTTCAAGGTTGTCACACCTCTGTTGACTAGAAAACCTGATAAAAATTTCTAGATACAGGAAAAAAAAAACAACATGGTATAGTAGAAAGGGCACACAGTATCCGAAATTAAATGACCTGGATTTGGTTCCTGATCCTAGCTCCTACTAGCTGCATTAATATGAGCTAATCATCAAGCTTTTCTGGGAGTCGGTTTCCTCATATCTAGAATAGGGACGTTTATAACCACAGCCCCTACCATATGATAGCGTAAGGCTCAATTGGTATAATATATGTAAAGCACTTTGCAAATTTAAAAATACTGTGTAAATGGCTACCAAGGGAATTATGGGGGTAGAACAGAGTCTTTTTACCTCCATTATACATAGTAGCTTTATCATTTCATTAACTGGAATGCTAAAGATGTTGTGAAAGGATACAGATTAATAATCAACGGTATAACAGGAGTTCAAAGGAATTTTCTAAATTCAATTCAGATAGGGGAGTAGGATCAGGGAACCCAAGTCCAGGAAGAAGAAAAGCAGTTCAAAAGACAGACTTAAAAATGTCCAAGGTAAGTGTCCAATAAGATGGCTGACTAGCTATTTTCTTTCAATCCCCATTAATAATAATGAAGAAAAGGAGGAGAAGGAGGAGGAGGAGGAGAAGGAGGAGGAGGAGGAGAGAGAAGAAGAAGAAGAAGAAGAAGAAGAAGAAGAAGAAGAAGAAGAAGAAGAAGACTTATGCAACAGAGGTAGAGCAATTATAGCTGAATCTACAAAACAAGAAAGCAAGAAATCCAATGATGTAACAGCCTTATGAATTAACACTAGTACACTAGTTTTTACGGTATTCACTCAGCTCCCCTCCTCCCCTCCCACCATCTGTATTTTCTCAGAGTTCACAAACTGACTTATAGTGTCATAGTACATGGGACCCATGTAGGAATTCCCCTCTTGCTTCAGTGACTCTATTGAAACACCCCGCTCCCTGCCCATTCTTCAACTCCATTGCAACAAGCAATATATATTGACTGCCCAGCCCTGTAAGGGGAAGCTAGAGGAATCAGAATAGGACAAATTGGTCTTCCTTCTTTCTGAGATGGCTTCTAGATTAGGTAATCTCAAGCCTGCTGAAACTTTATCTAGAACACTCAAACCATTTTCCTACAATTTTTCAAAAAGTGGCAGAAGTTGATTTAGTCCAGCCAGAGAAGAAAATAAAAGATCCAAGGACAAAATTGGTGGATGGGGCCAATATGAATGACTGCCCCAGGACTGAAGGAAACAGGACTGAAATTCACATGGAACCTGTCCTGTATTCCTCATAAATTGTTTAAGGCAGAGACTGGTGAAAAGTGGATTTCTAGGTGGAGCAGTGGATAAAGCACTGGGACTGGAGTCAGAAATACCTGAATTCAAACCAAACCTTAGGCAGTTATTAGCTATGTGAACCTGGACAAGTTACTTAACTGTTGTCTGCCTCTGTTTCCTCAACTGTAAAATGGGGGTCATAATAGCACCTTCACCAGAGGATTTTTGTGAGAAGTAAATGAGAAAATATTTGTAAAGCACTTAACACATTGCTTTGCATATAGTAAGCACTTAATAAATTTTTTTTTAATTTCCCTTCTTTTTCCCTTTCACCCAAAGTGGGAGGAGGCTGAGGAAGTTTTGCAATCTACTCCCAAGATTTGTCTCTCATCAAAAGGAGAAGGAGTCAGAACATAAGTGACATGGGGAAACAAGGGTGTAAAAAAAAGGCTAAAGCCACCAAAGATTTCAAGAGGAAGAAAATCAAATTTAAACCTAGAGTATAAGCAGACAAATAAGTAGAGAGGATACTAAAAGTAGGGGTAAGTAGATGGCACAGTGGATAGATTGCTGGACGTGGAGTCAGAAAGACTCATCTTCCTGAGTTCAAATCTAACCTCAGACATTTACTAGCTGTGTGACTCTAGGCTGGAGAAGTCAATGGTGAACCAGTCCAGCATCTTTGCCAAGAAAACCCTAAATAAGATCATGAAGAGTCAGACACAACTCAAAACCGAACAACAACTAAAATTAGAAGGAAGGATGAATACTAAAATACTAGAAAGATTATGTACTTTTTAAAATAAAAAAAAAAGACAAAGGAAATTGAACCAATTTTTGACAAAACACAAAACCCTGTGAAATCCCAAGAGAACAAGGAATAATTAGATGTTCCAGAATGGTTCGGAAGATAAATGAAAAACATTGAAATCAGAAGATAATAAATATCAGAACTGAAGGCCTACAACAGCAGAAATAATTTATAGACTAGAAAAAATTGAATCCCCAGAGGAGTCTCTCCAAAAAAGTCAAATGGAGAACAATGTATTTGGAATAGAAATATAATGAAGTGAATAAAAATCTGAAAGAACAGAAGCAAAAGGCAAAGTCCTAAAAGAACACATGATCTCCTTCCAAGCAAAAATGATTAATCTTGAAGACAGAATGTGCAGAAACAATTTAAAGATCACAAGTCTCCCAAAATAACATGACAAATTGAAAAACCTGTGCACTGTGATGCAGGAAATAATACAAGAAAACTCCCTAGAAATTCTGAATATAGAAAACAAGTAGTAATTAAAAGAATCCACAGATCACTTCTAATAAAAGACAAAAGCAATACAAAATCCCATTCTTCAAACTCCAAGACATATGGTGGTTAAACTTAACAATTTCAATGACAAACACCAAATTCTGCAAGCATTCGGGACAAAAATCTTCAATTAGAAATGAAAAGAAATTTGAATAACGCAAGACTATTCTATACCCACAAGAAACCACAGAAAAGAATGGGACTGTAGACTAGGAAAAGCAAAAGAACTCAAGGAAAAAGTTGTATGTTCAACAAATTAGAATGAAAAATAGTTGAAACATTCTTGTGGGAAAACAAAACAGACTTGAGAAGAATATTTGACTTCCAAATACCTCAAACAAAAAGAATACAAAAAAAGGTAAATACAACTCCAAGAAAAGTAAGTAATGAAATAAATAATCCAATCTCTGGAGATTACTTTGAAAACAAAACAAAACAAAACAAAAAACCAACAAAAGCAAAAAAGAAAGAGAAAGACTGACCTTTTGGTTAAAAAAATAAAAAGGAACTATTAAGATTTTTTTAAAGTACATTACAGGATAAAGATGAAAGTGAAATTTAAATAAATACAAGAAGTTATGGTGGCAAATAGGGCCGGCCATGGACTATATCCTACAATCACACTGTTGGTGAATCAGTGCATAAGTAAAAATATAATATAGAAGAGACATATAAAGGGAAAGGGGAAGTAGATATAACTTAATCAAATCCATGAGTGAACAACAAAGAAAGAGAATTTTTTTTTAGTTTTCATCAAAAAGAGAGGCTATAGGAAATGGGAAATATAGAAGGAGGGATTTAGACAGGGAGAGTAAAAGGGGAGGCACTCAACCCAGTAAAGTAAGAGGTCCCATTGAAAAGCATTCTCATGAAAGAAGAGGTATATGTGCATATTGAGAAATGTGAACCTTCCAGTAGATCCGATATTGGAGGAGTGGATATACAGTTGGGCAATTAGATGGTACAGTGGATAGAGTGCTAGTCCTGAAGTCAAGAAGACTCATGTTCCTGAGTTCAAATCTGGCTTCAGACACTTACTAGCTATGTGACCCTGAGCAAGTCATTAAACCCTATTTGCCTCAGTTTCTCAGCTATAAAATGAACTAGAGACAGAAATGGCAAACCATTCTAGTATCTTTGCAAAGGAAAACCCAAATGGGGTTACAAAACATGCAACTGACATGACTGAACAGCAATAAGGTATACAGATAGACCACTTCTTCTAAGACAAATTTATAAATCCATGGATAATAGTCTTCCTTACAAGAATGGAAACAGGAGCTCTTGAGGGCAATAGCACTCAGAGTGCAGGAGGACAAGTAAGAAGAGATGAGATCTCATGACAAATAGGAAGGGAAATGATCAGTAGGGAAAGCAAGGAACAGAAATGGACTCAGAATTAGAACACAGAGTAATTTCTACCATTGATAATGATTATATTTTCATCTTTTCTCTTATGAATTTTTATTTCCAATAGTAAAGCAAAACAGAAAAAAATGGATGATGAGCAAACTATAAAAAGGCAATATTATAGAAATTAGTTAGAAGAGAGAGTTAACCTTGGTATTTTAGAAGCTTTAATTACAAAAATATTAAAGAAGAAATAAATAAAGATACGGACTATGAATCAAAGAATAAAAAAAATCAGAAGATAATTAAGAGGAAAAGGTACAAAAATCTTAGGGGAAATGTATAGAAAAAGAAAAAAACAACAAACACAAAAAAGGGGAGAAGGTGAGGAAAGGAGTTTTAGAACTACCAAAACTGAGAAGAGAAAAGCAGAGGGAGAATTGAATAACTATGCAAAAGAAAGAAAGAAAAAGAAATCATTGGATTGATTAAAATTATGAAAATAAGAAAAGGGTTGAAAAATTATCAGTGGAGGAAGAAGAAAGTATGTGGGAATTGTCTTGCTTGCACACACACACACACACACACACACACACACACACACACACACACAGAGCCTGGATAAGAAAATGAAACACCATAATCTGTTGCTTGAAGTTTTGTATTTATTTATTTTGTTTGCAGGGTATTTTTTGTTTGTTTTTGTTTTTAATGACAGCGAGGTGGTGCAGTGGATAGGGTGCCAGACTTTATGTTAGGACAACTTGAGTTCAAACCTGGCCTCCCAGTTATATAACTCTGGGTGAGTTACTTAGTTTTTGTCTATCTCAGTTTCCTCATCTGTAAAATGAGGATAATAATAGTAACTATTTCCCCGGAATGTTGTCAGGATAAAATGAGATATTTGTATGATACTTTGCAAATCTTAAAGTGCTACATAAACACTAGCTATTATTGTAAGAAACACAACTAAAAAACAAGGACATACATAGAGTAAGAATGAGGGAGTAAATCAACATTTATTATAGTTCAAGTGAATAAAAAATTAGGAGTTGAAATTATGCTTTCAGGCAAAGGAAAAATTAAAATTCACAATATAAACAAAAATAAACAAGAACATTGCGTTATGTTTACAGGGACCATAGACTATTAACTAACCATAGACAATTAACGTCAATATTAAACTTACATGCTTCAAAAGACATAGTATCTGAATTCATAAATGAAAAATTAGCTAAATTTTTTAAAAATGCAAAATAACAAAATAATAATATTAAGAGAACTAATGTTTCCCCTGTAAGTAATGGACAAATCTAACAGAAAGATAAACAATTGGGAATTACAGAATTGAAGAAATTATTCAAGAATTTATACTGTAAAAACAAAAACAAAAACAAAAAAAACCCACTTATGGTTCTTTCTGAATGGAACCAGGGAACAATATATATATTTCTCATCAACATTTTTTAATCAAAAAAGTGATCATGTATTAGGGCACCATTTGTAAAATGCATGTTAAAATATAGAAATTCTAAATATCCTTTATAGACTGTGAAACATAAAAAATAGTAATCGATTCAGGGAGCATGAACAAAAGACTCATACCTAAACGGAGATTCAATAACGAAATCTTACATAACAAGTGAATCAAAGAACAAATCAGAAAAATACAATTAACAATTATATGAAATAAAATGATAATGATGAGATAACATGCCAAGATTTCTAGTATATAATAAAACTAAAATAGTCTTCATGCAGAAAAAATATATATATTTCTGAAAATACATCTCAAAATAGGAAAAGAGTAAATTAACAGAATATACATTTTTAAAAACTTAGCCAACAAATAAACCAGCACAAAATAGTTAAACTTGAAAATTAGAAAAATCAATTAATTGAAAACCAAAGACTCAGTAACTATTAAAATTTTTAAAAGCCAATGATTTTAAAAGACTAACAAAATTATAAACCTTAAGCCCACTTGATTAAATCAAATTAAAAAATTAAAAAAGAACAAGGTGAAATCACAACAAAATCGGAAGAAATAAAAAGAATTATCAGAACCTACCTACTGTATTCATAATATGCCAACAAAATAAAAACCCACCAAAAAAAAATCTTGCCTTCAAATGCATTAACTATCCAGACTAACAGAATGTCAAATTAAGATCCTGATACTCAGCAAATTGTCAAAGATAACTATAGACAGGGATACCGTATTTCACCACATAATCATTGTAGATTTTGTAACAATTTTTTTTTTGCAAAAATGTGGGGTGTAACCATGATGTAAAACTTTTAAAAATTGTACCGGTATTACTTAAAAATCATTTATTACTAAACTGTCTTTGGTGCAAGATTAGGATGCATGGAATACTCATGAATATGCATCAAAATTGGGAAGATGCAAATCTTATTACATCACATGACTTACTCGCAGCAACTTCACCAGCCTGCCTGCTCCCCTTGTGCCTCTGGCTCTTCATTGGGTTGAATGACAATATCATTCGTACTGCAATGTTCTAAACACACCGCACTAGTTGGCTTTTGGAAATATACTGACAATGCGCATGCACTAAAATTTCTAGGCAATTCACAATGTGCAGAGATAAATGCATATCAATATGCCACTGATAAATGCATTGCTGCTCTGTTTATTTGCATGATGAACAGAATTACACCATGTGACAATTATGTGATGAAAGGTTGTAAAGCAATTTTTGGACTGCAAAAACAGGGTGCAACGATTATGCAGTGCCGAAGATCATGCAGTGAAATATGGTAGTCAGTGTTGGAGGAGACCCAATAAGACAGGGAGAAAAAAATCATTGTTGGTGGAGTTGTGTATTATAACCATTCTGGCAAAGAACATAGAATTGTGCAAATAAAATGACTAAAATATCCATGCCCGTTTACTAAGGTTAAAGGTTAAGTGATATACCCAAGAACAGACACAGCTAGGCAATCTCTGAAGCTGGATTTGAAGATGAATCTTCCTGACTCTATGCCTAGAACTCTATCCATTGCACCATCTAGCTTTCCATAGAAAGATAGAAAGAGTTAAATGAATGAATGGATACAAAGTGAAGTAAGCAGGGCCAAGAAAACAATATACACAATGACCACAACAACAGCTAATAGCATTTAAATAGCATTTTAAGGTTTGTAAAATGCTTTATAATTATTCTCTCATTTAATCCTTACAACAACCTTCAAGGTGCTGTTATTATCATCCCATTTTACAGATGGAAAAAAAAACTGAGGCAGAGATTAAATGACTTGCCCAGGATCACACAGCTAATAAGTATCTGAGGTGGAATTTGAACTCAGGTCTTCCTGACTCCCAGACTAGCCGTCTATCCACTGTGCCACCTAACTGACTACAATAAGGTAAATAGGGGGAAAAAAGTCTCAAACATTCAAAATTCAATGTGTTGAAAATACAAAGAAAGAAGAGATATGAACAGAGACCTCCCCCATATTCTTTTTGCAGAAGTTGGGGTCCGCAAGCGTGGCATATCCATAGGATGTCAGAGGTTTTGAGCTATATCGTTGTTATGTTGAACTTTATGTTGCTGAATATCTTTTCCTTTTTCAAAAAGAAAATTTTCTAGTAATGGATAGAGGACTCTAGGGGAGCAAGAGGAAGGAGAGAAATGGGTAAAATGTGTAAAAATGAGTTATCAAAAATACTTGCCTTTTGGTGAGGCAATCGGGGCTAAGTGACTTGCTCAGGGTCACATAGCTAAAAAATGTCAAGTGTCTAAAGCCAAATTTGAACTCAGGTCCTTCTGACTCCTAGGCCAGGATTTATTCACTACACCACCTAGCTGTCCCTAAACCCTATCTTTAAAGTACCTAAGGCTTCTTCATCCATCTGGCTGGGGTAAGATATGCTAGGATTTACATTAAAAAAATAGCTAAAAGTGGTCTCTGAGGCTCTCAGCTTAAAGGTCTGGAATGTCTCCTTTCTGTCTGCAGAATGATTTTTTATAAAAATCCTTAATCTATTACAGCTTGAGATAGTGGAGGGAAAGCACTGGATTTAGAGCCAAAATCCCTAGATTCAAACCCCAGTTCTATGCCCTACTTGATCTAATGTAAATCACATTCCCTCTCTGGTCCCAATTTTCCTCATCTGTGAAATGAGGGGATAAGACTATATGACCTGAGATCACCTTCAGCTCTAGATATATGTTCCTTTCTCATTTATAATCTTATCTAAAACAGATGGGGAATCCTCAAGCCAAAGGTCTTTCTAGCATCTATAGAATGGGGTTGGGTGACTTCCCATACATATCTTCAGTTGGAGGTCAGCTGGTAAACTATCCCAATAATTCCCCTGTTTATTTCCCCTCTTAGGTCTTCATAACATCGGCAACACAGAGTAAGAACTCCTAGGGCTAGTTATGGCTTGGGTCAAGAAGGGCAGAATGCTGTATTGTGAGGGGGAGGGAAGGCAAAGGCACTGGAGCACATGCAAAGGAACACATGCCCTCAGGGTGACTGTTTTTCTTCAACTACTAAATAGGCTTACACAAATGAGGACTCTAAAAGAGGCTGTTCATTTTTATGATTGAAGGTACTCAGATAAATAGCTCACATTCCACAAGGTCTGTGATTGATGGAGTTCATTTTATAAAACGATAATGCTTAAATGAAAAGATCCCCATGCCAGAAAATAACACACTTCCTTCCCAACTCCATCCTGCATCACTGCCCCCCACCATTGCCACCGATACAGAAGCAGTAATAGAATATATTCAAAACAGCCAGATGACTTCAACATGAAGCCACCAAAAATTATTCCTTCCACAGTAAGCTCTAACCTTAAAGCAGTGAACACAAAGAGCTAACATTTCTGTAGGTTTTAGGGTTTGCAAAGAACTCTATATTAGTTTGTTTTTTTTACATCAACCTTGTGAGGCTGGTCCACTTATTATCCCAATTCTACAGACAAGTAAACTGAGCTTGGAAAGGTTAAGGTAAGGCACCCAGTTAGGGTCAGAGGGAGAATTTGAACCCAGATCTTTTTTCTGCTACAACATGCTTCTAATTCCCCCACAGAGCTCTCTGTGAACCATCAATTCCATTCATTATCTCCAGATTCCACAATGAGAATCTTCTGGTTTGTTCTGGACTTTGGGACTTTGTACCATTTGTCACAGTGAAAAACAGAATGTGAGGGAGGAGAAAGAATATTTTGCCCACATTGATCTAACTAACTAGATGACTGTGGTATTTCCACTTTCCTTCATGTTGTGTGAACACATCCTGAGGAGTGGCTGTGGCTTGCTGGATCCAGGCCTGGGAAATTATGGAGTTTAGCCCGAAAGGAAATGAGAATCTTTAAGGATGCAGACAACTGACAGACCAAATCAGCTTGTCTTTGCTCTGATTCTCACTTCTAACTTCTCTCAATCAATCAATCAATCAATCAATCAACAAAGATGTATTGGTCTCCTGTTATATGTAAGGCCCTAGGCTAGGTACTGTGAGGAATTCAAAGCAGATTGTAAGCTTCTCCTTGCTAAAAAGGAATTCTTGATTTTACTGGAGAATAAGACATAAATACATGAAAAGGTGAGCCTTCATTTCCTGAATGATTCATTCATCATTTGACAAGCATTTATTAAGCACCTACCTTGTGCCAGGCCCAATGTTTGACAAATGCCTACTATGATACAAGGACATATTATAGATGCTGTAGGAAATGTAAGAATGAGATATAGTTCCTGCCCTCAAGGATCTTGAAGTTACTTAGATAAACAGCTTATATTACTCAAGGTCTGTGATTAAGGACTTCGTTTTATAAAATGATACTATTAAATTGAAAAGATTTCCATTCCAGAAACTAACAAACGTCTTTCCTTTCTCCATTCTTGTATCACCACCCACCCCACACCCTCTCTTATGATTCCCAGCTATGTAGCACATTTTTATTTTCCTGTAATGAAATCATCATCATCATCATCATCATCTTTTAAAGTACTACAAACAAAAGTCATAATCACAGGTAGTTACATAGCACAAAAGTACAAATTACCTGATAAACATTGAATGAGGCTGGTGATATAGACCATTGTCCTTTAGTGTATTCCTGGAGCATGATGGCTCCTCCTAAAAGTTATTAAACCCAACTATTCACTTCTGATGATACATGAGGGGTAGGGGGATAAAGGAGAAGTGACAGGAAATGACATTCCCAGAAGGTAACACAAAGCATTTCTAAGGCTTATGAAACCCTGGGGCAAAAAAGACTTTGAGTCCATAAATGGTGGTTTTGTGACTATTACCAGTTGAAAGTAGGAGATTCAAAAGAGAAAAGCAGATTTAGAAAGCTGATAAGCAGCTGGCTAAGAATATATCTGAGAAAGAAGGGGATTTGTGATTTCTGGACCATGGCTTAATATATAAGAATGATGGGCTCCTGGCCAGGGATGATGTGCACCTAATGAGGGCCAGTAAAAATATATTTGCCTGAAGTCTTGCAAATTCAATCAAGAGGACAGGGGAGGTAGAAAAATGCCCACATAAATATGACAAGCCTTGTAGCATAGAGGATAGCAGGTTCTAAATAGGAAAGAGGATAGCTGAATATAGGACCTGAAATTCATAGGAGATAAATTCCAAGAAGAAGGACAACAATAAAACCAAATGGCTGCAGATGTCTATAAACAAATTCACAAAGCAGAGCTAATAAGTAAGTCAAACTAGAGGGGCTAACATAAGGAGGCAAATTTGACTTAGTGGGCAAGACTCACAGCTAGAATATGGCTCTGGAGGGTTATATCTTGGGGAGCTTGGGGGTGAGGGAAGGAGTAGAATAGATTGAAGGAGGGTATAGTAACATAGTATATTAAATAGGGAAATGTTTTACATGATTGCACATGTGTAAATTATATCTGATTGCTTACCATCTCAGTGAGGGCAGAGAAGAAGGAGGAAGGAATAGAATTTGGAACTCAACAGTAAAAACTGTTTTAAAAATTGTTTTAACAAGTAATTGGGGGAAATGAAATATATTTTTAAATTGTATATTAAAACTATATATTCATTTTGGATAATCAAAGAAACATTTTTGTAGAACGTTTGGCTAATGGTCAAGGGAAGGAGAGGGAAAATTGTTGTTGTTATGGAAGCATACCAGCTAGACAGAAAGAGAGAGATAAGAATTCTAGGAGAAAGAGTGAACTTAGTATAGAAGTACAATAGCAGAAGCCACAATAGAGCAGATGATAAATTTACCATCTTCCTTAATAACAACTTAGTCCTTTAAAAATTGAAAGTGACAGAGATAACTGCTAATTGGGACTTCATTCTGAAGAAGGAGTAATGGCCACTGAAATAGAAATGCTAAGAATCTTGGGACAAGTAAACACTACTTCTGAGAAGCTAGGTGGCACAGTGGATAGAATGCTGGTCTGGAGTTGGGAAGGTCTACGTTCAAATATGACCTCAGATACTAGCGGTGTGACTCTGGGGAAGGCACTTAACTCTGCTTCTTTAAGTCTCCTCATCTGTCAAATGAACTGGAGAAGGAAATGGCAAACCAGTATCTTTGCCAAGAAAACCCCAAATAGGGTCGCAAAGAGCCAGACATGATTCAACAACAAAATACTACTTCATGAAGCTCATGCCTGAGGGCCAGGGGAAAACCTTGTGTTTCCTATTTGTACAGACAGCTCTCCTCCCTCTACAATGTAGATCAGCACCTTCTCCGTTACTTATAGTTTTGGAAAGTTGTCTAAAGCACTGAGAGATTAAGAGACTTGCTCAGGGTCACACAGCCAGTAGGTAAGGAAACTTGAACCTAAGACTCCCTAGCTGAAGGTCAATCTTTATCTGCTATATCACACTGTGTTTCTTCATGATAGAGAGAGGAAACCCAGGTATATTCTGCACCTCACATTTTTTTTGAGTTCTTATCCCAGAAAATGGTGTCTTTGGGTTTATCAAATAGTAAATTACTATAGTCGTTGACTACTATTTCTTGCATACCTAACCTATTCCACTGATCCACCACTCTATTTCTTAGCCAGTACCAAGTAGTTTTGATGATTTAAGATCTGGAATGGCTAAGACACCTTCCCCTGCATTTCTTTTCGTTAGTTCCCTTGATATTCTGGACCTTTTGTTATTCCAAATGAATCTTGTTATTATTTTTTCTACCTCTACAAAATAACTTTTTGGTAGTTTGGCTGGTATGGCACTGAATAGCTAAATTAGTTTAGGTAGAATTGTCATTTTATTATATTAATTTGGCCTGCCCATGAGCAACTGATGTTTCTCCAATTATTTAGATCTAACTTTATTTGTGTGGAAAGTGTTTTGTAATTGTATTCCTATACTTTCTGGGTTTGTTTCAGTAGGTAGACTCCTAAATGTTTTATAATGTCTACAATAACTTTAAATGAAATTTCTCTTTCTATCTCTTACTGTTGGGCTTTGTTGGTAATATATAGAAATGCTGATGATTTATGTGGGTTTATTCTATAGCCTGCTATAGAATAGAACTTTGCTAAAGTTGTTTATTATTTCAAGTAGTTTTTTATTTGATTCTCTAGGATTCTCAAAGTATATCATCATATCATCTGCAAAGAGTGATAGATTTGTTTCTTCTTTGCCTATTCTAATACCTTCAATTTCTTTTTCTTCTCTTATTTTTAAAGCTAATGTTTCCAGTATGATATTGAACAACAGTGGTGGTAATGGACATCCTTGTTTCACCCCCGATCTTATTGGAAATGCTTTTAGCTTGGCCCCATTACAAATGATGCTTGATGAAGGTTTTAGACAGATGCTACTTACTATTTTATGGAAAACTCCATTTATTCCTATGCTCTCTAGTGGGTTTTTTTTGTTTTAATTTATTTAATTTTAGTTTTCAACATTCACATCCACAAGATTTTGAGTTCTAAATTTTCTCCCCATCTCGCCCCTGCCCACAACCCAAGATAGCATTCATTCTGAATACCCCTTCCCCTAATCTGCCTTCCCTCCCATCTCCCCCTTCTCTTTTGTTTTCTCCCTTCCCCTTCTATTTTCCTGTAGGACAGAATAGATTTCTATACCCCATTGCCTGTTTATCTTATTTCCCAGTTGCATGTGATGCACCTCATATTTTAAGAGAACTGATTTCAAATTGTTTAGAGGAGTATTATCACATATCTTAGTATTATTCAAGGGAATTCAGCCCAAGAAGGACAGTTCTGAAGAACAAAATTCAGAAGAGGCAACTGGGGAGGAGAAAGAAGGAACAAATAGAAACCAATATGGATGCACCATTTCAAATCATAATGATGTGTGTAATAGATAGATGTAAAGACAAGTAACTAAGGATAAATACAGGAGTGCCAAGGTCCCATAAATACTAATGCCCATCCTTCCACAAATGATCTAATGCTACCAAATGGCTGTGTATGATGGCAAAGAGAGGTCTTTTTTTCTTTCTTTCTTTTTCTTTTCTTTTTTTTTTGTTTGCTTTTTGGGGAACAAGATAGGAGAATCAAATAAATGTTTCTTGGGGGTTCACATGATAATAAAAAAGGATAACAATTTGGATGTTGCTTTTTCTTTTCCTTCTAAAGAAAACTACCTTTAGAATGAGAAAGGTAGAATAATAATGTTTAGCATGGAATTGGATAGCCAAAGTAAATAGGTAGTATCTAGCTGCCTTCAATAAGTTCACATTGCTATTCCTGGTTGAATTAAATCCTTAGTTACTAAAATAAATAGCAAGTAGCTTTTCCATTGCTGATATTCAAAATAAATAATGGATAATGGAAAAAAGTGTCACAGCACTGGAGAAGGACAAATGTTGTCCCAATCTTTATGAAATGGAAGAGAGTGAAGTTTGCACACAATAGGTCAGTTAGCTTAACTTCTGCCCTTGGCAAAACTCAAAAACATTATTAAACAGCTAGTTTGTTGAGCACTTAGGAAAGCAGTGAGCATTAAAATCCAACATGGCTTCGCCAAGAACAGGTCATGCCAGACTAACCTTATTTCCTTTTTGGCAGGGTTACTAGATTTGTTGTAGATCAGGAGAATACTATAAATATAGGATACTTAGATTTTATCAAAGCAATTGACCAAGTCTCTCATATTGTTCTTATGGGCAAGATAGAAAAGTATGGAATAAATGATAATATAATTAGTTGCAGTTAGTATCAGTCAAGTGGGACCAAGGGCGAGGGGGGGAGGCTTAACTTGTGAACTTGGAGAGAGGTTTTTAATGGAGTGTCCCATAAGTTTATCCTTGATCCTATGCTATTTAACATGTTTACTGAAAAGGTATAAAATACATTATTATTATGTGTGTGTGTATATATATGTATATATGTATATATATATATATATATTATATATATATAAGTATATGTGATATGAAGATTGGTGTAAGAGATAACATGAAATTTGAAGGTGCAAATGTAAAACTGGAGTTCAAATTTAGGTTCAAAAAATCAACTTGAAGGGGCAGCTAGGTGGCTCAGTGGATAGAATACCAGCTCTGGAGTCAGAAAGACCTGAGTTCAAATGTGAAATCAGACACTTGGCACTTACTAGCTCTGTGACCCTGGACAAGTCACTTAACCCCTACTGCCTCACCAAAACAAACAAACAAACAAATAAATAAAAAACAAAAAAAAATCAACTTGACAAGCATAAGGTAGGGGATATATGGTTGGCAAATAGTTTCTATGAAAACTGTCTGGGGCTGAAGTTTCACTGTGAATGAACAGAGTGACAGAGCATCCTAAAAGTCCAAAGCTAACCCATTGACACAGCGTCCTAAAAAGTTAATGCTAACCCAGGCAGCATTGAGAAGCAGAGTATTCAGAATGAGGACGGGGGGGATTGATTCCACTCTACTTTGCCTTAATTGGACTACATCTAGAATATTATTCCCTGGGGTTCCAAGTAACTTTACCTTACTTTGAAATAGATATCTATATTTCATTCTGGTCTCAGAAATCCACAGAGAAATCTCATGTAGCTAATTTAAATCTATCATTACTATTAATTCAGCAGCACCATGTCATAAATGTTCTCTGCACAATTCTTCCCAGTGCTTGATGGTGGCCAAGCAGCATTGTTTATAATATATGGCTGACAGGCATTAAAATTCTCTTTGCCTCCATACTATCCCATCCTATCCCAGCCAAAGATAAACATTGCTAAAATCTGATAGAATTTCAGCATCCATGGGTGACAGAAATGTGGCAGAATTAGATGGTAACTATTAGATTTGGGCCTGGTGAGGTATTGGGTTATGTACCCGCTGTACCAGTGCCTCATAATTTAGGAGCTTTTGGTTTAAACCTTAAAGGAAGTAAATGAAAATTGAAAGGAGAAATACCTGTGCCATTTCTGGCAAGATCTAAGATCTGAAGGGCAAAGGACTTTTCCAGAATTTCTTAGATCTGGGATCTTAAGGTAGAAGGTAGGGTATCTACAGACCTTTCCTTTCCCCATCTTAAGGTAATGTGGGAAAGTGGGAAAGAACAGTTTCAGCCAGTTAATCAGGGAAAGCTTCATGGAGAAGGAGGTACCTGATCTGAGCCAAGAAAAAGGATTCTGAAAATCACAAGTAGTGAGTACTCAGCAAGTGGAACACCTTCTTGCATGGTGGTGGAGAATTGCATGTTGACTTAAGCAAACAAGTAGCTGTTCAGGTCGGCTGAAACATAGTGTGTATGATAGGGACTGATTAATATAGTAATTTGAACATTGACTTGAGAGAATCTTAAATGCCAGATTAGTTATTCACATAGGAAAAAGCAAGGTAGCTAAAGAATACAGAATCTGATATGTATTTAAGTGGTCAGCCCATTGAGTTGGTTCATCAGTACTCACCTTGTTATCAGTACTTAGCCATTGCAGATGAACCATGAAGAGGTGCAAAACTAAAGAGGAGATTGGGCTGGATCACATATGAGAAGTTAAACAGTGCTTTCAGTATTTCTAATCTGCTCATCGCCACAAAACTACATCTTTATAACATCATTATTCTCTTAGTGATGCTATATGATTGAGAATTATGGAATGAGGGTCTCAGGAGAATCAAAGATTTGTTATTCAAAGGGGAAGAGATACATGACAAGCATAAGTAGGCAACAGCATATTGCCAATGATTATTTTGAGCACAAATGATAGCATAAAAGACATCATCAAGGATGCATATAACTGGAAAAGGTTATAGGCTGGTAATGATATGAGAGTAGATTATAACAGATGGACAACTTAAGTTTTAATTACATTGATATCCATGAAATATTAAAAGAGAGAGAGGAAGACCTCTAGTGCATTTGGTGGATTGAATTGCAGGACAACACAGACAAGAATGACCCAGGAGAAGGCAAGCTTGGGCTGGGATATTTGCTGTTTAAGCCTGAGACCACAGTGATGAAATCATGGACACATCAAAATATCTATTTATCAAAGTACACATAAATGTCCTTAAAGTTGTCTCCCATTTGGCTTCTTATACACATCGTCATTAATATGCTACAGTCTACTTATACCCACCATGCAACTTTCCATTGCCCTTTGGGTACGCTGTAGTTTTGATTCTTCTGAGATCATAATGTTCCATGACTCATAGCTATATAGCACCATGGTCAGAATATTGATGTTTAAAATTATACACTTTTGTGGCAACAGGCAGCTTAGGATGATTAAAAGTCTTGTACAATTCCCCAAGTGTGAATTGTCCCAATCTGTTTCTCCTATTTAATTCTAGGTCTAGACTATTATCAGCATATTGCATATGTCCAGGAAAGAGCACCAGAATCAGAGTCACACTTATCTCTTACTGACTGATGTTTACCAGCTGTGTCATCCTGGATAGGTTACTTAAATGCTCTGAGCTTCAATTTCTTCATCTGTAAAACAAGGTAAATATCTCCAGGATGTATGATACAGGATTACAGTAAGGATATATGAAGTGTATTGCAAACCTCAAAACACTATATAAATGTCAACTATCAGTGGGCTACCTAATCAATTGCTTGTTATAATCTGAATGTTATATACTTTTGATCAACTGTGGTTATTTTTTCCCTGAAATCCATAATGGATTCTATAATAATAATCTCTTTAGAACAAATGGAACTCACTGAAAAAGTCCCTATGGTGATATGAGGCCAATATAATCAGCACAATGTAACTCATGAATAAGACCATCTGGAGAATCTTGCTATGAATTGGGACTCCTTGTCTTTGACTCTTAGAAGGACTATGACAAACCTGCCCAATTTTGCAGTAGTAGGGGCCAAAATTAAAATTGGCTAAACTTCTTCAGGCTGCAGATAGGTTTTTAGGGGCTCACTTTCCAAGCAAAGGTATAATCAATAATTAAACTATTTTACAAATAAACCATATTTTTTTAAAAAAGGAAATTTCAATTAATATCAATTAACTACATTTATTCCTTAAGATGTTTATTTATCATGAAATCACTTCTCTTAGCATAGACACAGACTAATGATGGTCGCTGTGGGTCGCTTGACAAACAGGAGAGAGTACACAGTGACAACCCACCCCCAAGTTACATGATAGAGTGACTAGTGGAAGGCAGGTTAAGCAGGGTATGGACAAAGCTCTCATTGCATCTTTACTTTCTTTTACATCCTCTCCATTTTTTGCGGACCACCAGAAAGAAATCCTTTGGCAAGCCACTCAAACCTTATGTTGTGCAGGCCTGGACTATGGTAAATGCCTTAGGTGAACCAACATATTTCTGTTTTATGCCTTTGCTTTTTGTTGATACTCGGGAGGCTGTTGAATGAAGTAATTGACATTATGGTATTCTATGTTGTGGAATTTTCTATAATCTGGACTTAACGCTTAGCAGACACTTTATTTGGTATTATTATATGTGTGTTTTTTTTCCTCCCTCTGGGATTGTTTTTGTTATTTTTAAGAGGACTTCTATCTGGAATAGAGAGTTAGTGGGTGTTTATTTTTTTAAAAGGAAAAAAAAAGAGCATCAAGGAAACTTTAAAAAATATATACAGAAGAAAATGAAAAGAGCCCCTGAAAACTAGCAGGACTTGTCTGGGGGAGGCTCCTTCACATCAATTGCCCATTCTATGGCTCCTCAGCATTGATTTTTCCAGAAACTCTTACCTCCCTAACCTAGGCAGATGGCACTAGTCACTGCTCATCATCTGGGACCTTATCATTGTCTAACAGGCTCCACTTGGATCTTTCTGTGACCCTAAATAAATGGCTCCAAGTGTCCTTTGTGCCAGGCCCTCTCCTTCCTGTCTCCCTACCTACAGTTCTCCTTAGTTCCCACTAAAGAGTGATGATGTGTTATCCAAAATATCAGCTTTCCATCATAGCCCACTGGGAAATATCACTTTGAAATCTCTATTTATAACTCAAAACACACTTGCAGATCAGAGTGTTTCAATTTCTGAAACCTTCCATTCCACTCTGGTATCCATGGCCTCGGGCCTCATTGAGTATATGACCTATCTCCAGGGCTAGGGAAAGCATCTCTCCTTTCCCTTGATATGTGGTCTCTCACCCCATGCTGACTTTTGATTATCTCTCATTATTTGTCTTGTCTCTCCCCTGAAATTGGCTCAGTACAACTTTTTCACTTCCAGACTCTGGAGGAGGAAAACTTCTTAACATTTTGTACCCCTTTTTCAGAATAATGTTTTTAAATGCATAAAATATGAAGGAAATAAATTATATTGAAATGCAGTTACCAGGAAGAAATAAATTTGTAATTACTTGTACATTCCTAAGGAAAGCCAATCAAACAATTTTTTCCCAGATCTCTTCCTAAGGAAGTAGCAATTCTGGAACCTGAGTCCAAATCTTCCAATTCCAAGTCCAGTGTTCTTTCCAGCATTCTTAGATCCTTTCTAAAAAGGAGTTACTTCTGATGTACAAAGCAGTCCTTCCTCCCTAGGCCATGTCTGAATCACCCTGTTTCTCAGCACAAAAGAAGTATGAATGAGTCATCGTTCTCTTATAATCTGCTGTGACAAAGGGACACACAGGTTTTGAAAAATTTGAAAGAATTGAAAAGCATAGAAACAAAACAAGGAGATATCAACTTCATTCTGAAGCATCAGGGGCTGGCACTACCTAAAGCAAAGGGGAGCTCTTCTAAGACCAATTCCAAAGCCAATTTCATTTTCTTTAAAAATCTCAATATATTACAGTAATTAAACTGCTTCATGACCTCATCAAAGTCCTGTAAGGCTTAATTAATGTTTGTAAAGCTTTTCACAATCTTCCATCAAGAGGGACTAGGAAAGCATAAAGAATCATTATTATTATCACTGATGCCATCTTAAGCAGTTTACTGTGCTTGAATTTGTTGATTAAACCCCAGCTATGACCAAGCAGAAACTGAGTCTAGCTTCATTCTTGCAATGCAGTTTAGGAAATTGAGCTTTTCTTCTTTTTTGAAAACTATAAACCTGTGTGAATTCTCCTGCAATGCTCTTTGGGCTCAGTAAGAATCTGATTTTCTGGAGGGGGAAGTCCTTCAATGGGAAGAAGTCATAGGCACCCCCAATTAGTCTCATTATTTGCTAGCTCTAGATCAAGTGATATAATTAAAGACAGTGATGGGAAAACCCCACCCCTGACCAAAATCATGTCCTCTATTGCTGCATTCTGCTATTTGAACTTCCACCCTCAGGTATAGAGTTCACAACAAATTGATTCCTTCATGAAGCCTAGTCTGAATATTTCATCCCACACTAGACCCTCCATCCTTTTATCTCACCACATTATGGTCTATACCATTCATTTGGCATTTAGCATATTCCTTGTGATCTCTTTTTTTGTCTTATTACTTCATTCTCTTCTTTTTCTTTAACTTTTCTCCCCAAGTAATTGTAAGGTCCTCAAGAAATATGTTTGTACTTCCTTGACGTAGAGTACAGTGCAAGGCCCATAAGTGAATAATATGCATCACTTTGACTGATTAAGTGAAAAAATATTGTGTCTTAAAAGCTTTCTAGATTCCAACAGCCCTCTAAAACTACAAATGCCCCTAGGAGAGCAACACCACTTAGCTAATAGTCGAATCTCTATGAATTATTCTGGGGTCCTATTGGAAATGGACAAGGAATAGATATCACTAGAGAAAACTGACTACTCAAAATGGAAAGGGACACAGAAAGTGGATAAATGATTGGGTCAACGAAATTCTACTATTTCAGAGGTTTTGCCTAAGCCAACCTGGGTTATACTTTATATGTTAGCAATTTATAAGAAGAGGTGTCCGCTCTGGGTCCAGGAAGCAGCTGGCATAGTCAGTACTGAGGCCAGGGGAAAGTAGCAGAGCCAGCACAATTGGGCTATGTTGCATTACCATTGTGATATTATCTGGGGGAGTTATTATTAAGACAATCAAATAGGGAGAACAGCTGGGACTAGTTGTGAGTAGATTTAATAAATCTGTCTGAGTATTACCGTTAGCTGGCCTGGAATGTTCATCAGAGTAAGACAGAGGTGGGCCTCTGGGACTTGGATACATTGAGTTTTCAGAGCAGGAATTTCCCTGACATTTGTATGTGTGCGCCTATGTGGCTATGTGTCTATCTATGTGTATGTGCATGTGCATGTGCATGTGCATGTCTATGTCTATGTCTATGTCTATGTCTATGTCTATGTCTATGTCTATGTCTATGTCTATGTCTATGTCTATGTCTATGTCTATGTCTATGTCTATGTCTGTAACTATTTACCAAATAGGACAGAGGGCACTAGGGCAAAATACATGAGTGTCTATGGTGTTCTGGGACAATGCTTGGTACTGCTCCAAGGGACTGATTTTCTAATAACATCTAAATCTATAATGAGAAGGCCTTTCAGAGACACTCTCAGGTTCATTTCTGATAAGTATGTATTCTAATACTCTATCCCATCACTTTAAGTGGAATGCTTGAGTAACCATTCTGGTTACCATTCCTTTCCATTAGATTGTGAGCTCCTTGAGAGGGAGGGAACTATTTTTTTACCTTTTTTTGAATCCCTAGTACTTAACATTGTGTCTGGCACATAGTAGTGCTTAATAAATGCTTGTTGACTAAACTTGACCTTGAATTTGGTAAGAGAAAAGAATGCTATCATCTGTCAAGTTTTAGAGAGTTTCCCTCTGCCTTACCAAAAGTTGGTGTCTCCATGTGTTCTCTTTCTGTGCTCTTTTACTTCTCTGTATTTTTTCCCTTATAAGCTTCAACCAAAAGTAAGACCATCATCGACCATCATAGAATTATAGTCATCAAATCTGAAAGTTGGAAGAGACATCATAAATCACCTTTTGAACAGAAACTCATTCCCAACAAATGGGTTTCTTCCAAAAAATAGTACCTCCTTGAAAACTTCTAGGAATGGAAAACTCATTGCCTACCAAACCAACCTATTCCATTTTTTTCCATTAAAACCAATGGAAATTTGTCTCCTAGCAACTTCTATCCATCGTTCCAAGTTCCCCTTTCTGGAGCCATATAGAACGAGATAAATCCTTCTTTCATATGATGACTCTTCAGATATTTGAAGACAGTTCTCATGATGGTCTTTATTCCCTTCTGCACCATTTTGAGAGAGTTATAGTGATCTTTTTGTGTCCTCTTATGTAAGAAGAGGACACCAAGTCATAAACTGAATTTGCCAAGGGAAGCTTGGCCACTCTGAATACCACATTTTGTTGTCAATCCAATTCTCCGAGTTGTTAATGCACTTTAAGAGGAGTCATCTTGGTGTCTTTGCTTTTGAAACAATAGTAGGAAAAAGAGTTTGTCTTCATGGGGCAAAGTGAGTCACAGACATACTAAATGTCACAGACCTCCACGGAAAGTCCTATGCTCCAAATGTACACTCATAAATGTTCCTCCTAAAATGTAGTCCTTCAAATCAGACCCAATATTATTGAAGTGATCTAACCAGAGCAGAGTACAAAAAGACTATTGCCTCATTTATTATAAAGATTATACCTCTGTTAGTGTATCCTAAAATCATGTTAGCTTTTTTGGCCTGCTCATTGAGCTTATAGGACCACATTTTTTTCTTTCCAAAAATGTTTTATTGCTCCTTTATCCCATCTTTGTCTTTTTACAGGCCACCTCTCCCATATTCCCATATAAAACCCCATCTTGTAACTAAGAAGTAAAGTGAAAAAACAAAACATACTGACACACAGACCATGTCTGAGAGGATACATCTTATCCTGCTATAGTCCTCCAGCTGTCAACCACAAAGAGAGAGATATTTAATATCTCGCCTTCATCTCAGGTTTTTTCCACATGAAGGTTGACTGACCATACCCTCCCTCCCCTGCCTTTCTTGCACTTATGCAGTTATTTTTTTTAAGACTAAGTTCAGGACTTTACATTTATCTTTATTAAATTTCAGCTTGCTAGATTTAACCCATCATTCTATCATGGTGAATTCTTTTGGGATCTGAATTCTGTCAGCCAACATATTAGCTATCCCTCTCAATTTTATGTCAAAGGCATATTTAGTAGCCATGGTCTCCATACCTCCATCCAAGTTATAGATGAACGTGCCGACAGATAAATATGTGGACAGGTGTCCTGTGTTGACATATTGCATTATGGAACATACAGCATTTCTGAGTTTAACACTACTTTAAAACTTAGCTTATTTATCTGTAGAACATGGACACTAACACTTGCACTGTCTCTCCATGTTTTTGGAGCAAAGCACTTTGTGAAGTTTAACAGTTATATATGCATATGAGTTATTGTATTTTATTACTATTATTACAATTATGATTATGATTATGATTATGCAGGTCTAGTTTTGCGTATAGATATTCATTTTGTGGCTAGCTCTGAAGATCTACTTAATAGTGCAGGTTTTCTTAACTAGTGAAACATCTTTGTGGGAAGAAAGCATGGGTGAAAGACTCAGTAACATTTGTTCACAAAGACCTCTGACTCCCTACCTGGGAGCCTAAGAATAAAGGATTCAGCCTGGGAAAGGATCTCCTCTTCTTTGAAAAAAGAAAAGACTGAGAACTAGAAGGTGTGAGTGCTAGGCTTGGCTCTGACTCTAACAAGCCATGAGATTTTAGGTAAGTCATATAACCAACCATTCAAAGCCTTAGCTTCTTTTCTCATCAAATAAGGACAATATTACCAACTCAAATCTTCTTTCCCTCCCTGATTTCTACTTCTTACTCTAGGAATAATATACAGATAGGTAATACCATTTTTTTTCCAGGACCTTTCCTGAATATATGACAATATATTCAGAGTGAAGCTCTCTGGCTTCACTCACCATCCCTGCGATACCCCAGGCCACATTACCTTCCTTGGACACCATTACCCCCTAAGTGTGATCTTTCCCTAAATACAATATAACTTCCTTGACGGTAGGGATGTCTCACTTCTAGATGTGCATGCCTATTGCCTAGCACAGGGTCTGGAAGAGGGTAGGTCCTTACTATTTTCATTCATTCATATCTCTTAGAATTCTTTGTGGGAATATATGAAAATGATTTCGGGAAGTTTTAAATGCTTTACAAAGGTTAAGTAGCCTTCCTTGTTATAATTATGCAAGAAATCGAAATCATAGAACCCAGGTTTTCAAAGTCCACTTGGGGAAGAGTTATTTTGCAAACTGGCCTGGGATCCCAAGATTCATTAAGATGGAGGGCACAGGATACTTCTGGAACCAAATCAGAGTGCCAGAGGTGGTTCATTGTGGAGGTCGTGCCCAAGCCTCAGGGCCAGTGTCCTGGCAGATTCATCCTAGCCTACCTATTCTTCTAGTGGAGAACTCTTGGGTGTCTCTCTCAGGCAGGGTTGTATCTATCCTAGCTAGAAAGTGTCTGCCAGGAGCTCTCTCAGGTGAGGCAACTGCTACAAGGTAACCCCTTTTTGTATTTGTAGCAATTTAAAGTGACTCTGATTATGAAGGCTGGCTCTTAGCAGTTGCTTCATTGCTGGGAGAGGAGGCCCAAAGGCCCAATCCATTTTATATCAGGCAGGGCAGGAAAAACCCATCTGGGCAAACCATTTAGTGAAATCTGGTTTATAGCAGCTGTTGTACATACTAGAGTCTCCATATTTTTTCTGGCCTTGTTGTATTTTTACGTGTATTTGTAAAAACTTGTCTGCTGTTTCTTCTGTGCCCATGAACATATTTATCGTCCCCCCCCCCCAGCCCTTTAGCAAATTTCAGTTTCATCTGGGATTGTTCATAGAGGATGCAGGCCTTTCTTAGCTTCGATGTAATTCTGAACATCCATCCCCTTTTGGGAAACAGGTGTTATATCACGGCTGAACTCTTCTTTCTGGGTAAATCCTGTATTAAGGCTGATATATTTACTCTAAGCACAGCCTATTAATATTCTGGGTCTAGGGAAGTTCTGGCTTTCTAAGGAGGCTCAAGGTCATAGTTCTTTCCAGAGAATCTCCAAGCCCTGGAAAAATGGGAACAATCTAAATTCAACCATGCTCACAAATGTTGAGCCTCCCCTCCCCAATTCCCTATCAAGTATCTATCTATTCAAAATAAGGGTCAGGACCATAGCTGGCCATTTCAAATCCTGTATGAAGGTGCTTTCTAGGATTTGATCATGGTCTCTGTTTCATAGTCACATGTCATCTATTGATGTGCTCCTGACAAGGTCATAGTCACCTTTCTTTTAAGGATAACACTGACTTGAGTCCCAAGGCAGTTATTGATGAAGCTGGAAGTCACAGTTCTGATATATTCAATCAATCAATCACAAGCATTTATTAAGCACTTACTATATGCTAGTCATTATACTCAGCACCAGAGATAAAAAAATAAAAAACACAGAGCTTCCATTCTGCAAGAGGTGGAGGTTAACCATAGAAAGTAATGGGCTGCTTGCTTACCATCACTCTTTGAGTTTCAGGATGGAATTCATTGTTATTTCATGGTTACATTAATATTTCTTGGTTTGTTTCCTTCTTTTTGCCAACTTGCACATTAATCTTTATTTGGCAATGGACCTCATAAGTTGGCCCAACATCCCCTAACCTCTTGGTAAGGAAGTTAATCTAAAAAAGTGTATAAATGAGAAGGATATCCACCAGAGTATTTTAAGCATCAGAAGAGAGAGAGCAAAAGATGTATATAAGATGTATACAGAAGTAAAATTGACAAGATTTGGCAACAGATTAGATACAGGGAGTGAGAGTAAGGGAGTAGTCTAGGATGATCCCTGGGTTGCGAACCTGGGTGATTAAAAGGATGATGGCACCCTCAACAGTAATAAAGACTTTTAGAAAGGGGAAGGATTTGGGAGGGGGGATGAGGGAATAATAAATTCAGTTTTGGAATATGGAGTTTGAGTTATCTACAGGACATCCAGTTTAAGATGAAATAGATAGTTGAAAAAAAAATTAAAAAAAAGAAATAGACAGTTGACTATATGTCTGAAGGTTAGGAGAGAGCTGGATAAGTAGATCCAAGAATCATCAGCAAGACAATCATTGAGTCAATAGGAGCTGGTGAGATCTCTAAGGGAAAATATAGAAGGAGAAGAAACGAGAGCCCAGGATGTAGTCCATAGGGAAACCCACCTTTATCAGCAGTGATCTGGCTAAAGAGCCAGGAAAGGACACTGAGATGGCAAGGGGAGAGCCAAGAAAGAGCAGGTGTCCCAAAAACCTAGAGATAAGAGGGTATCAAAGAGAAGGGGGTAATCAATAATGTCAAAGGCTACAGAGAGGTTGGCGATGAAGAGATCCTCTATAAGGCCACCATTGCCAAGTGAGAAGCAAGGAAGAGCTCAGAGGCTGTTGTCCAGAATGAAACCTTTCCTGACCTTTTGACATAAAGTTTATCACTATGTTTTCTGTATCATGTGCCTTAAGATCTCCAACAATTATATGGTACAGTCTGGACTCTTCCCAGGGAAGCTTAAACCATGGAGGAACCCAAAGGTGAACAGATAAGGAAGCCACCCAGGTAACCAGCCTCCCTCCCCAGTGTTGTGCTCACTCCTAGGAGCACAGGAAACTGTAGCATGATGAATTCTGGTTTCAAAATGCCAGCCCAACAGCCTTGGCAAGTTTCATTTTTTTTTATAGGCTGTCTGTAGGCAGCCTCAGAAAGGAGAAAAGGCCGGTGCTGTCATCAGGCATCATAGACACCCACATGGCACAGTGTTGGATGTAGCCAAGAAGAACTGAGTTTGAATCCTGCTTCATGAAGTTATTAACTATATCACCCCGAGCAAGTGATTTACCATCTTTCCACCTCAATCTCCTCATCTGTAAAATGGGGATAGTAATAGCACCTACTTCCCAGGGTTATTGTGAACATCAAATGAGATAACATGTATAAAGCACTTTACAAACCTCAAAGTGCCATGTAAATGTTTCATGATGATGGTGATGATGATAATTGTTGTTGTTATTATTATTAGTCTTTTTTTCCCAATTATGTAACTCAATTTCCTTGCCCCTCTAATTGTGTATTATGAATTTGTTCAGAATTAGAAGGGAAAAAAGCAAATTACCAATTTGTTCAGAATTATGACAAAAATATGTTTAACACTAAAAATACACATTCCATATATGAGTAGCCTAGCAATTTGTTCAGAATTAGTTACACACATGCATGCACGTGCATGTGCATGCATGCGCACACACACACACACACACACACACACACACACACACACAGAGCACTAAAATGGCATCAAAAATTATATAGCCTTCCTTATTTGAGAAGGCCCTTTAGGATTTTGCTGAGTCTTAGTCACAGAGTGACTGTGGAGAAACTCTGACATTTGAGGTTTCAAGTTTTAGGGGAACTGAAAAAACAAAAGTATAGGATATCAGGGTTGTAAAACATACAGCCCATCTGTTTATAGGATCTCTCCTCTCAAGGTCATGCAGCAGTAGGCAGCCCAGCGTATTAGTGCTGGGCTTGGAATCAGGAAGGCTTAACACTGAAATCCCAATTCTGATGCTTACTAACTGTGGGACCATGGACAAAGCGAGGAATTTCTCTGAGCATGTTTCCTCATCAGTTTCATGATAGGCATTTAGGTGAAACAATAGAGAGCGCGCTGAACCTGGAGTTAGGAAGACGAGTTTTAATCTAACTTCTGGCTCTCTGACCTGGACAAATCACTTAACCTCTATTTGCCTCAATTTCCTCCTCTGTAAAATGTAAATAATAATGACACCTACCTCACATATTTTTTTTAAGTTCTTAGCACAGTGCCTGGCACCTAGTAAGCGTTATATAAGGTTTATTCCATTCCACTTTCGCCTCCATCTGTCAAATGGGGATGACAGTGCCTCTGGTATTTTATGGGATTGCTTTGAGCTCTCAGAGGAGATCATGTATGGAAAGTGCTTTGCAAACCAGAGGCACTGTGTACTATGTAAATGTCAGCTCTTATTTTTTACACATCAATATTTCATAGTATAGCGCTGAGCCACCCAACAGGCTACTGGTGTGAATGGGCCCTTTGGGATGATATCATCAGCATCCAGTAACTCCTGGAAGCCTGTCTCCAGGGCTTGTGAAGCATATGAGGCTGAGTTTCTCAGAAGGCTGGAATGGAGTGACAGGAGCACACACACCACCACCACCCCCCGCTGCCCCCGCTCGGGTCCTGAAGCCCAGCCAGCCTGCCTTCATTAAAGCAGTCCTTGCAGCAATGTCACTGGACAGGTGTGGAGGATGGATGGGGGCAGGCTATCCAAGCAGCTGCTCTGTGATGAACTGACATGGGGCAAGCAAAAGCAGGGCAGGCAGAAAAAACATCTGAAGAACATGTGAAGTAACATCTTGGTGCAACGTGATAAAGCTAGAGAATGCTGGGACAGGCAGCAGTGAGGTGCTCCACAAGCCATGGGTCATCTGGGCAGAGAATCAATCAATCAGTCTATGGAGCTGCAAATGGAGACTGGTCTTGTAAATGGAAACCTAGAAGAAAGCTGGAACCCAAGGACACTGAATACACATGCAGAGCAGGAAAGAATACTCTTTAGGTCGGGCTTTTCTGCTGAGATCATGCAAGAAAATGAGAGAGTATCACCAAAGACAGAGACAACAAATTTACATTTAGTACAGAGACAGGGTGAAACAATAGAAAGAACATTAGATTCAGAGCCACAAAATGAGAATATGAGTCCCCTCCAGCTTCCTATCTTATTAAGTTGGGTAAGTCATTTAATGCCAATGAACCTCAACTTCCTCATCTTTAAAGTGGAGACGATAAATACAGTGCTACCTAACTCACAAGGTCTTTGTCCAGATCAAAAGAAATGATGTCAGTGAAAATCATAAAATGTGACCATGGAATCTTGTACAGATAAGTATAGTATTACAATTATTATTAATGAAACCCCATTATAATGCAGCTTATTATTGCTTGGAAATGCCATTGTAATTCATTTCTGAAGCTTGATCTCAGCAGGGAGATCTTGTTCCTGTCTTATTTCTACCACTACCACCATCATTACCCCTGTTTGCCCATCCTCCTAACTTTCCTTCTGATAAAGGTCCAACCATTCTCACAGCCACCCAGGTTCAAAACCCCACAGTTATCTTCTCAACACCTGCCATCCAATCAATCACCAATTCTTGATGATTTTGTTTCCACAGTCTATTTTGTATCTTTCCCCTTCTCTTGACTCATACCACCACTATTCTAATTCAGACTCTCATTACTTCTTGCCTGAACAATTATAATAGCCTCTTAATGAACTATCTCCCCCTAATCTATTCTTCATGTGACTGCCAAAATAATCTCCCTAAGGCAGAAGTTTGACCATGTCATACCCCTCCCTTATGTCCCATCAATATCTTCAGTAACTCCTCCATTGACTCAGAACCAGACTTTGAACATTGATGAAGATCTCTGTAGCAATCTGATCAAACCCACGTACAAAAGGAATTCCTAGTATAACATACCCAACAAATGGCCTTCCAACCTCTCTTTAAAAGTCTCCAAAGGAAGGTAATCTACCATGTCTCAGGGATCCCATTTCACTTTAGAACAGCTGTCTTGACATTGGACTTTGATGAGTCTAGAAGAGAAAGTGAGGCTGATAACTTTGTGCATCTCTGCGCCACTTAAATCCAATTCACACACTAGTCAAGACATTACTCTGTGATATCACTGGTCCTCTTCAGAAACAAAGGATGAATAACCATCATTAGAAAGTTGTTCCTGAAATCAGCCTAAATTTGCCTCTTTGTAACTCCCATTCATGGCTCTGATTCTGCCCTCTCTGGCCAATTCCTGCAAATGCTTGAAGACTGCTATCTGTCCCCATTGAGTATTACCTTCTACAAGTTATACACTCTGTTTCTTCAGCTGATCCTCAGGTGATGTGGTTTCAAGGCCCTTCACTATCCTCGTTGCACCCTTCAGTACACTTTCAGTTCAGTAATGTCCTCTTCTGACTGTAGTACCCAGAACTGAACACAATATTTCAGATGAGGCCTAAAAAGGGCAGAATACAATACAACTCTCACCTCTTTATTCTTAGCAACTGCACCTCTCTTAAATTTATCCCAAGCTCCAAAAAGCTTTGTTAGCTGACATATCACACTGCTGGTTCACATTGAGCTTTCAGTCCATTAGAACCCTCAGACTGTTTTTAGAACAACTGCTGTCTTACCATGTCTCCTCCTTCTTCAATATGTGAAGTTGACTTTTTTGAATAAAAATTTCATCTTTTATCTCTATTGAATTTTGTCTTATTAGATTCAGCCCAAGGCTCTAGCCTGTCAAGAGCCTTTTGGATCCTGACTTTGTCATCCTGTATGCTGGCTACCTCTCCTCATGTTGTATCATCTGCAAATGTGATGAGCAAGCATCTTGTCTTTATCCAAGTAGCTGATAAAAATGTGAAACAACATAAGGTCAAACACAGATCCCTGGGGGACTCCACTAGGGACTGTAAAGAAAGTGTTAGCAATAGGATAAACCTATTTACTGGGGCACATTAGTCTGAATCTTAGGAAATGAGTCTTTGGTATCACCTATATGTGTTCTATCTCATATAATGATATAAATGAATATTTTATTTGATACTGCATAATTATGAACCATAGCTCATGTCCACATTAACTGCATTGCATGTCAGGTAAAATATGAATTCATTATCCTGGTATTTAAAGCCCACCACAAATTCCAGCTTTATTTCACATTGCTATCCTTTTTGCCATCTAGACAACAAAATAACTGGGGTCCCCAATTTTGACTTTCTATTTTCCTACCTTTGTCTAGTTCTTCCCTACTCTGAAAGTTGAATTCTTGTTCTTTAAAACCCTGGTTAGCTGTGACCTCCTCCATGAAACCTTGCTCAGAGTCCCTACTGAGAATGATCTTTGCTTCCTCAAATGTTTTTTGTAGTATTTTACCTGGGCCTTTCCTTTGTCTTTCCCATAGTTCACTTTATAACATATATATTTTTATTCAAGAGATATTTTGGACTAGAAGCTAGGCTAGTCCAATGATTCAGACTCTGGGATTTAAAATCAATGAGTCACATGTAGACTGTAAAATTTAACAAGAACAACTTTACTAATGACAAGAAAGTAAAAGAATAAAGCTTCTCATGAAAAAGAATATAAAATGCAATCCCCTCAGCCTTCATGGTCAGAACAGCAACATACCAAGATGCCAGGTCAGAAAATTATTCCACAAAAGGTAGTACGTATCTAATAAAACTTGATACCAAGTTCCTTATAGTCTCAGAGGACCAACTTAGTCTACAGTATTAATTATTGTTGTTCAATTGTTTCAGTCATGTCCAACCCTTTGTGACCTCATTTTGGGGTTTTCTTGGCAGAGGTATTGGAGTAGTTTGCCATTTCCTTCTCCAGCTCATTTGACAGATGAGGAAATTGAGGTAAATAAGATTAAGTGATTTGCCCAGGGTCACAGAGCTAGTCATTGTCTGAGGCTAGATTTGAACTCGGGAAGATGAGTCTTCCTGACTCTAGGCCTAGTGCTCTATCCACTACACCACCTAGCTGCCCACAGAATTAATACTACAATATAATTCAAAACAAAACAAAAAGACAACTGAATTCAAAATAAAATCAATGAGCAATGTGAATTCAGGCATCAGATGGTTGAGGATGAAAATTTCAAAAGTGGCCAATGAAGAGAGACACTCTCTATGTGACTCTATTGATCAGTTTTTCTTGTCTATTTTTCTTTGATAAAAGGGAGTATGGACAAGGAGTTAAAGGAAAACAACTCTAATATAAACAATAAAGGCAATAATAAAAAATTGGAAGTATCATGTGGACTTGTATAGAACATGGATTAAATCAAGGCCCCTAACATATCACAACTCCATATGGTAAAAACTCAACATAATAATACCAATAATTAAGTAGTGTTTTGCAGACATGATCTTCATGATAATCCTGTGAGTCAAGGAGTACAGATATTATTTATATTACTATCTCCGGTTTTACGGATGAGAAACAAACTTCAGGAACAATTAAGTGATTTGCCCCAGGTAAATCAGCATTAAGTACCTAAGATGGGACTCAAATCTAGGACTTCTTGACTCTAAATCCACTCTTCTGTATATTAAATCATACTGTTTCTTAAGCAAGGTAGCCTATAAAGCAGGTATTCACCTATATTATAACACTGTTTTATAGCAAGAGGCTTGTATATGAAATAGGGAACATACACTGGGAAAAACATTTAAATCAGTATAAAAAGCACAAAGCATTATTTAAGAACCAGGTATTTTTTAAAAACTGGAAGTGTAACAGATTATCTCAATAAAAACAATAACTAAGATAGTCACCAAAACATACATTCTATGAATGAATAAAAGTAGTATTAAATAGTTGAAAATATTTAGGTTTACCTAAAATTGTCTTTTACAAAATCAGTATATTTGGCATTGTTCTCAATTACTTATGATGGCAAGATTCCAAGAGATATTTCTTTAATTGAGTTAATTTATTATATTAAATTATCTCTTCAGAATTGTCCAAGTCCTGTTGGATACTTCTGCATCTCCCCAACTAAGTATTTATGATCTGTTTGGTTGTGTTGTTCTGCCTAAGATAATACTAGGATCTTCTCCAAATGTACAGACATATCTAGAAATCTAGACACCCTCTCAATTCTGGATTTGCCTCTGTGTCTTTTTCCTTAAAATAATAATCTATGAGTAGTGTGGTTAATGAATAAGACATATTCATGAAAAAGTTCACCTGCTTTTTATGGAAATGTTTGAGTTATGGAGTATAAGAAGCGTATATGTTCTTATTGGTTGTAGAAAATCCACTGGAAATCAGAACCCAACTCTATTTATACAGGTGGAAAGTCTCCAAACTAAACCTCTTTCAGCATATCTAAGGTTCATAAAGGAGATAATGCTACCCTGTCAACAGAAGAATAAACCTTATTTGCTCAGATACGTAAGTCTGAATCTTGGAAATGAGTCTTTGGTATTAACTATATATGTTGTGTTTGATATGACAATAAAAATGTATAATGTTATGTTTGATACAGCTAAACTATGAACCATAGCTAATGTTCATATTGACTACATTGATTAACAGTTAATGCATTTTGGAAGTCCACTGATCCTCAGTTAAAGAAATAGCAATTGTTTAGTTTATGCTAACATAGTGCCCACATTTAATGTCCTGAATAGATCTTTTCCCCTACGTCAGTACAGTTTGTAAGCATATATTGTGGTTAATGTTGACATTTGCCATTTCTAGACTGTGCATACATATGCACTGGACTTTAACCTATATATATCCATGTCCTTGGAAGTAATCTTAAGATGAGGTAATTTTGTTTAGTGAGCAAACATAGCAGAATACAGATGCTTGCTTCCTTTGTGCAGCTGTTCCTGACATTTGTGTCTTCTGTAGCCCCTCTTGCAGGAAGGGGGTTTAGTCCCTTTCACTCTTTCCACTGAGCTTGATACTAGCTTGGGGGAAAGACTCTGCAGATGAGGGGATCTGCCCAATTTTGCAACATGCCTGCAGAAAACCAACCTTGCATTATAATCAGGTCAGATTTCATAGCTAAGCAAGGTCACACTCCATGGTTGGGAGACCTCCAAGGAGAATCAAAGTGATGACAGAAACATGTAAGAGATGGTAATTCAGTAGGTGGCACTCTTTCCTCTAAACAAATCTTATGTCAATACCTAGGATCATGTTGTCTTTCAGTGAAGATATACGACATGTTCTGACCTCTTTTGACCATTAGGGATTCCACTGCAGAGGTGTTTTCTCAAAAACAAGAGTGTTGGTATTAATCCCAGTGTCCCAGATAAATATGAACTCTGTATTTATGTCCTAGCCTCCCTAAATTTTCAGCTTGATAAGCTTCAGTTACTATTCAGGCATGGGCTTTTTTTTTTTTGGTAGCACCATAGAAAATCTCCATTCTGCCTGGAAAACATTGTCCCTTCTTTTTCTTCTTTCTTAGAAGTAGAGTAGTACAGGAAAAGGGCTAGATATGGACTCTGGAAAGACACAGGTCAAAATTCTGTATCTGACTGTTTAAATCATTTAATCTCTCTGAGCCCTGGAGCCTTAACTTATCAACTGAGGATAAGTAGTACTTGCCTCCCAAGGTTGCTGCCATGATCAAATGCAATAATGTATGTAAATAGCTTTGCAAACCTTAAAGCCCTATGAACATGCCAACTATATCACTAATTGGAGTCTTCCAGTGGGCACAGGGTTGCTCCAAACCTCAACGCTGGTAGAATGCCTTCCCTGAAGAGCTTCAAATCTTATGGATATAACTATCAAAAATATAAATATTATGCTGTATATAAATATTATAATGCATTAATACATATTATGTATTATAATGTAGCTCCTTCCAACTATAGCTAAAAGAAGCTCCAGTATTCTTTTCTTTTAGGTACCTAAAATGTCAACTGAAATCCAAGGAGTAGATTTGTTAAATGAATTAGTCTTTTCTTCTGAAATTCACCTCTTCTGTCTTTTCCATTCTAAAAAGAAAAGCAAAGAAAGAAAATGGATATGGTACTTTTCTATAAGAAGAACCAAGAGCTCGCTCTCTCGCTCTCTCTCTCTCTCTCTCTCTCTCTCTCTCTCTCTCTCTCTCTCTCTGGCTTTAAACTATAAATGATAAGGATGTTGCTGTTTGTGGTCATATTATACAACAGAATCTTGAACTCATTGGAAGAAACTGGGACAATGCTTACCTGAGAATATGAAGAGAGGTAGGTAAAGACTGTTCCCCCTCCTACCAGCCTAGGAAAACCTAAACCAATGAGAAGTAGTTGGATGACAATGACATTTATTAACAAGCTCTAAGTTCATGCTCTTCTGCATTACTTCTGCTCTGCTGCCCCCCTCTCCCTCCACACCCACACCCACATTAGCCCTTCATTTATGAGAGGGCACTTGATTCAGTTTTTTTTAAAAGTACACAAAATGTCATGTGACTGAACTTGAAATAGAGATGAGCAAAGGAGTGGGAGGAAATGTTTCTGAGGTTTCATTTGTTTGCCCCAGGAAAGGTTGTATGAGGGTGATGACTTGGCATTTGTTCAGCACCCATGGAAAGAATGCTGTGCAGAAGAAAAACATGCAAACCCAATGCTTGCTTTGGCCCAACTTGCATTTATGCAGGCTGATTTTGATCAGCTTCAAAGACTTTCAGTATCTGAAAAATTCAAGTTTATCAAGGCTAGGATAAGGATACAAGAACCTTCTCATTTATCTCATGGATTCACTTGTACCCACTCTAAAGCCTTCTTGCTACCTATTCATGGAAGTTATAAACCACTGCCAACAGTGAACTCTAGCTACTGCATTACACACACTGCAAATTGAATTCAACAAATGTTTATCAAATGGAAATAGCCACTGTTCTTGAGCAGCTTACATTCTATTGTGGGAGAGGGTCAATGATACAGCACATACAAAAGGAAATATTTCCTGTAACATATGACTTCTGACTCCTTCTTAGAGAGCCAGGCTTGGGATCATACCCCACAAGCCCCCACAGTCCCTTGAGAGGAAAGTTGGGGGAGAGATCTCTTTCTCTACTGCCATTCACTTGAGCCCTCACTATGTCCCCCACATTTTAAGGACCAGTGAGTAACACTCATGTTCTGTTTAATGACTTTACATTAACTGATTTCTACAAATGGATATTTAGTTCATGGATATAGCAGCAATTAACATAAAGATGTTTTCCCCAATACATCCTGAATATATTCTCCCCTACATTTCCTTGGTATCTGAGAGAGTAGACTCAACACTTAGTTCAGCTCTGACTCATATTAGTTCTGCCCAATCCATGTCTAGATGTGCTACAATTCACAGATGGATCCTTCCACTGGGCAGAAGTCTCAAAGGTTGCTCCTCAAAATTGCTCCTTTTTCCACAGGACAGAGATAATAATATTCAGGCCCCCAAACCCACCCTGGATTCCAATTCTCAGATTCCTGTGAGCTTCCATCCCAACAAAGGTCCTTCCTTCACCAAAAAAAAAAAAAAAAGGCAAAGTGACACTGTTTCCTGGGGTCTGAGAAGGGTGCTGCATATGGTTTTAGCAGTAAAGGGGGAGGAAGGAGTAGGCTTCATGGCCTTTTCCTTTATAACACAGACTTTTGCGAGATGCCATCACAAAACCAGAACCCAGCCAGAGACAATGGAGCCAACCAAGAGAGGCCAAGAGAAAGTAGCTAATACTGACAGGCCTTTGGAATGCCTATAAGCCAGAGAGCCTCAAGCTTTATCACAGCTAGCCAACCAGAAGTTGTTACAAAATATCTCATACATGCTCCAGACTACATGTCATCATAGTTCCCCCAGAAGCCATTTCCCCACATAAGCTGCCAAGCAAGCTGATGGGGTCTACACCTATGTCAGACCCCTATTGAAAAAACAATACAGAGTTTCAGAGGGAAACAGTACTCATAAAGTGGGAAAATCAGGAAAGACCTATTTTAGGAGCAGATACCTAAATTATACTTTGAAGGAAGCTCATTGACTCAGAGGTAAAAAGTAAGGGCTTTCCAGACATAGGATACAGCTTATGAAAAGGTATAGAGGTAGAATATGGAATGTCATGTAGTGGGAAATAGCTCACAGGTCCATTCTTCCTAAACTCCTTTGAATCCTTTCATATGACAATGCTACGCTATACATTAATTGTTTCTGACAACAGAGATAATTTTTAGAGAGGCTTTGGCTGACAACTGAGGTCCATGATTATTTGTACTCCTTTGCTACAAGAAATGTACCAAGAGATCATCTTTAAAATAATTTTGAATAATTCCCCTATCATGCTACTTTCCAGTTCAGTGGTTATTCTCTTCTCAGTGCAGGTCCCAGAAGCTACACATCCTTCTTTGCTTTTACATAGAAATAAAGAAAGCAAATCAAGTCCTTTATTGTTGGGTGTGTGTGTGTGTGTGTGTGTGTGTGTGTGTGTGTGTGTGTGTGTTCATGCATCAAGGGTTTGTCTGTCTGGTCAAAGAATGGACCTTGCTACAATTCACAGTACTACCAATGGGAACTAATTGCAGTCTCTGGATGACAAGGATAAGGAATAAATCATATATATGTTGTAAGGGGTTATGGTCTAGGATTCCATCTATTTGATAAAACAATATATAAATATGTGAAAATGGAAAACACCAAAATGCATACATGAAAGGCCCATTGTTCAAATGGGAAATTGGAGAGTTCATAGAATTTCAGCTGGATGAAACTTCCCCATGGAGAGAATTAAGTTCCTTTGCACTGTACTCAATGATTGGGGTTATAACTACATCAAGTTCTCTCTTTATGCATTTTTGGCTCTCAGGTAAAAGAGCGCTCTGCACTCTTTCATTATAAGATCAGAGTTCTCTGCAGGTACTAATTAGGTCTCATGACACTCCCTCGAGGAAACAATCTTATTATTATGACTACAATGGTACTACATGTATTTAGTATGTTTAACCATAAGGAAAGTGGGAGTAAAGTAAAACAGATGAATTAAATAGCCATATCCCTGACTTCTAATACCCAAGCCTTTAAGGATATATACAAACTATTGATATCGACCATCACAAACTCTTTGGACATTGACCAGTATGGTGAACCAGTTGAAGAAATACCTCTCTCAAGGAAGCATTTTCTCTATGGTTTTATTGTATTCACTTTGAATGCACAGATTTTTTTTTTTAAGAAATCATCTTCTCCAACTCCCTGATTTGTTTTTTGAAAGGATTACTAAATTGTTAGATCAAGGAGATTCTGTACCTTTAGTATATCTGGCTTTTAGAAAACCTTTGATAAATCATCACACACTATTGTGTGTGTTGAAAAGATAGAGATTCGGACTAAATAGCAAAACAATTAGATGGACGTAAAACTGGTTTGAAGGTCAGATTCAAGATTAGTTCAATGTCACCTTGTCAAGAGATCTCCAGGGGAGAACCCTAATGAACTTGTGCTTGGCCCTGTAGCACTGAACATTTTTATCAGTGACTTAGATAAAAGCATTGATGACATGCTCATCAAATTTGCAAATGGCACTGATATGGGAGAGATGGCTAATACACCAGGAGAACAGAGTTAACATCCAAAAATTTCTAGACAAGATCCAGAAATGTCTATGATTCAGCACTGGGCTGAATCTATTAAGATGAAATTCAATTAAAAGAAACTGGAGTTCAAAGATCAGGATTGCCAATAAAAGGATGGGAGTGTCATGGCTAAAGGACAGTTTGTCTGCAAATGATCAGTTTAAGTGGACTACAACCTCAATTTTAAGTCAGCAGTGACATCTACAAAAGCTAAGGTAATGTTGGGCATTAAAGGAAGCATAGCTTCCAGATATAAAGAGATTGCAGTCCCTCTGCACCTGCCTTGATCAAACTTTGTCTAGAATATTGTATTCAATTCTCGGTGTTGCAGCTTAAGAAAACAAAACTTTGATCAACTGAAGAGACCAGAAAAAGGTCAACTAGGATGGCAAAGTGGTTTGATTCTCAGATATAGAAGGATAGGTTAAAGGAACTAGAAATGTTTATCTCAGAGAAGAGAAGGCTAGAAGGAGAAGAGAGCCTAAAGAACACAAATAAAAGCTGCTTTCAAACATTTGAAGATTTATTATATGGAAAAGAGATTAAACTTGCTCACTTTGACCCTGCAAGGCAAAAACCAGGAATAATGGGTAAAAGCTGCAAAGAGACAGGTTTTTCAGGGCAATTCAGCTAAGGATGGGTGAGAAGATCTGAAGAATGAAGTTCTTAAAACATAAAGAAAAATACATCTGATGATGAAGAAAAGTTGCTAGAAGAGACTGACATGGTTGTACAGGAAACTCATCAACCAACTTAAGCTGATCTTAAATCTTAATTTAGTTTTTGTTTTCAGTTTTTTTCCCCTTATCTGCAAGAGCAGATAAGGATGAGGAACAATATGACAGTCTTTCAAGACTGACCAAACTGACAGAAAAAGAATGTCAGATGTCGAAGAGGCTGCAGGAAAACAGGCACATTGATAGTAGGTGGAGCTGTGAACTGGACCAGCTTTTCTTGAAAGCAACTGGCAATTATGCCCCAAAAGTGCATGCCCTTTGACCCAGTAATATCACTACTAGGCCTGTACACTTGAAAATATCAAAGAGGAAAAGACTCAATGTGTACAAAAATATTTAGAGTAGCTCTTTTGTGGTGGCAAAGAACTGGAGGAGGATAGCTAAACCAATTATGATAAATGAATGCAATGAAATAACATTATGTTGTAAGAAATGAGGAAAGAGATAGTTTCAAGAGACCTGGGAAGACTTATATGAATAGATGCAGTTTGAAATGAACAGAACCAGAAGAAAAATGTATATACTATAGCCGTATTATAATAAAAACCATGACAGGCAGATAGTGAACTAATAGGCAGAATAAAAATCTCATTTTTTGTTTTGCTTAACTATATTTACATGAAAGATTCTTTCTTTCTTTCTCTCTCCCTTTCTTTTTCTTTCTTCTTTCTTTCTTTCTTTCCTTTTTTTTTCCTTTCTTCCTGTCTTTCTTTCATTATGTCTTCCTTTCTTCCCTCCTTTCTCTCTTTCTTTCTCTATTTCTTTTCAGTGGATGGGAGGAAGTAGGAAGAAGAAAAATTAAATGCTTAGTAATTGAAAAATATTATTTTATAAACATTTTTTAAAAAAACAATGCAGGAGTGCTAATTATTATAATGATATGTGGTTAGTAAGGAAATCTAAAGAGAACAAAAAAGGGTTAGAGTTATTGTTGTTGTTGTTGTTGTTGTTGTTATTTAACTATATTGGAGAAAAGGGAAGGATCAAAGAAAGGATAGGACTTCTGCTCAAGATAGACAGGATGGTAATAGCATATGACAGAAATTAATGGAAACACCAATTAAAGCAAAAGGCTTAGAAAATACGTAATGGTTTGTGTGGAATTTTTTCTACTCACAAGCAACTTTTTAAAAATTATCTTAGCTTCTGTTGCTAATTGAGTAGTTAGTATTGTTTCAACTACATTCCAGAATGTAATAAAAGAACTTATTCTTAAGGAGCTACAAACATCTTGCTATTCCCAGATCATAGATGACTCTAACAGAAACAAGAATAAGGACTGGTAATGTGATTTTACCTCCCAGGTGAGGAAAGTCCCTGTACCAATACAGGTCAGCATTTTCTCTGCAACTTAGCATCTGAAAGAGTTGCCTAGAGCACAGAGGAATTGAATTCCTTTCCCTAGGGTCTCTCAGCTAATATGTTTCACAGTCAATACTTATACCCTGGTCTTCCTAACATCCATACCACATCTCAACCCACAATACCATGCCGCCTCTATGACAAAAATAAGTGAAGAAAAAAAAATGAGAGATGTGGAGGTACATGGTCTCTATAGTAGGTAGATTTTAGGAATACATCACAGGGTAGGAGAGACTTTTGAAACTGATGAGTTAAAATATTATTTCAACTAGGATATTTGAGGATCATAGTAGAATTGACCCCATCCCAAGTTTTTGGAAAGGTGCAGTGAGAAGGGAAGAAGAAGAAATAATGGCTAGAGGTTGAGAGTTTGCATCTTTAAAATTTGGGAGGAAAAATAAGAACTGCTTAACTTTCTAATTTTGTTTCTTTTTCCTTTACCTATGATAATTATCTGTGGACTGGAAGGAATGGAACAAAAATGAAAAATTGACATCAATAAGAGAGAGAGAGAGAAAAAGACAGAGAGAGAGAGAGAGAGAGAGAGAGAGAGAGAGAGAGAGAGAGAGAGAGAGAGAGAGAGAAACACCAATCTCCTTTGGTCCAAGTTACCAGACAAGATGAATCATGCATCTTTGAGTCTTGAAAGAATTGGCATAAGTGATCTTAAGATTCTATCAGTGATCTTTGAAAGGTCCCTGTGAGTGGGAAATATACCTCAGGATTGGAGAAGGGTAAATGTTATCCTGGTCTCCCCCCAAAAATGACAAGAATGGAATAAGCAAACTACAGGCTGGTGAGATTGACTTTTAATTCAAGCACATAGATATTCATAAAGAGATAGCGTGGTACCATCATAAACAAATCATGTTAACTGAACCTTTTCTTCCTTTTCTGACAGGTTGAGTAGTACCTAGGTTCAAGAGAAAGTTGTAGATCAGGGTGAGGAACCTGCAGCCTCAAGGCCACATGTGCCCCCCTAGATCCTCAAGTGTGGCCCTTTGACTGAACCCAAACTTCATAGAACAAATCCCCTTAATAAAAGGATTTGTTCTGTAAAACTTGGACTCAGTCAAAAAGCTGCACCCAAGGACCTGGAAAGACCTATATCTACAATGTAGATATAGTTTACTTAGATCTTAGCAAAGCATTTAGCAGCCTCTATTCTCTAATCTCATATATAATATGAGAATGACTGAGCATTTATTAAGCACTCATTAGATGCAAAGAGAAGGATGATAATAAAATTAGATTAATTCAGAACTAGTTGTAACTTATGCAGGTCGTACAAGTAGGACATGGCAGAGGGGGATTTGAACCCTGGAACTCATATCCTGAATCCAGGTTTTTTTTTTAAGCTTGATCTTCAGCAAAGTGATTTCTGAGGTCCCTTCCTATTCTAAATTTGTGCTTTTAGTTCTGTGAAGTAAGACATGGCTCCATGCCCTTACCAAGCTTAAGGAGACTGTGGTTTTTGGAAATGTTTCAAAGTAGAGACAGAGAGAGAAAAGAGACCAGGGACAGAGTGCTCAAGTTACCAGTCAGGTCCAAGTGCCAGGTTTCTCTGAAACTATCCCATCAAAAGTACATTGAACACACCAAACTTAATATTTCCTGGACTATCTTACTTGGGATCATAGTAGGTTAAGAGTGGGGCTTGGGAAGAGGGAAGCCTTTGAACAGTTCTCAAATTCCACCGGGCAACCCTCTATTTACTCTGTCAGAACAGTATTAGTAGGAATATGGTCATGGCAGACTTGTTTTGGATTTGTTTCTGTGTGATCATGGGTAAGTCACTAAGACTCTATAAGCTTCAGTTTCTTTTTCTGTCAAATGAAAGGGTATTGAGTAAATGTTTGTCAAAGTCTCCAGTTCCAAAAGTATATGATTCTATGATGGGGAGGGGGGAAGGGAATGGTTTCATGCTTATTTTCAGTGTTGCTTAGGGATTTGCTTCTAAGACTAATGGACAGTTTACTGAGAATGGATCTACATCATGACAAACAGCTGGATGAAGTATAAAATACTTGGCCTATCATGTTAATGTTTGTCATCATGGAGACACAGCCAAAAGCTGATGACTAAATACCTTCAGGTCCACAAATAAAAAACATGAAGGGAAGGGAACACCAATCACTGAGTCATGACAGACCTTTGCTCCCTACTCTCCTAGATTCTGCTATGTTGTTTTGTTTTGGTTTTTTTCTGAAACTATCCAGTCAAGGGGAGCATGAAAATTCCATCCTTGATCTTGTATGGAACATATGAAGATCCCAAGATCTATTAGGTAGTGGTAAGGTGGTATCAGTTAATACAACTGCTTTAATACAAACCCACTGAAACTCCCTGACATGTACTCTTTGATCCAGTGACACTGGCCATTTGACTATTCAAAGGACAAAACACTCCATCTCTCTGCTATAGGCACTTTCTCTGGCTGTACCCCATGCTTAGAATATTCTCCCTCCTCAGTTCTGCCAACTGACTGCCCTGGCTTCCTTTATGCCCCAACTAAAACACCATCTTTTACTGGAAGCCTTTCCCAGCCCTTCTTAATTCCAGTGCCTTTGTTCTCTTAATTATTTCCTGTATATAGCTTGCTTTGTATGTTTGTGTGTATGTTTTCTCCCTGAAAGTTCTTTGAGGGGACAGAGCCAAGATGGCAGAGTAAAAGCAATGACTTTCTTGAGATCCTCCAAACCCCTCCAAATACCTGTAAAAAATGGCTCTAAACAAATTCTAGAGCAGCAGAACCTACAAAAAGACAGAGTGAAACAAATTTCCAGTCCAAGACAATCTGGATAGTTGATTGGAAAGGTCTATTGTGCCTGGATGGGAAAGGAACACAGTTCAGCATGGGTATGCAGGCAAAGACCAGCCCTCAGCAAACCTGGAGCAGGCCTAAGAGGACTGAATCACCAGCAGCTATGGTGGTTTCCAGACTTCTCAACCCACAAATGCCAAAGACAACTTAGAAGGTCAGTAGGAAAAGTCTACGACCACAGTGAAAGAGAAGCTGAGTTCCACCCCTAGGCCCAGCGCTGCCCCAGGGCAGCACTACTTACTGAGTTTCTGGCCCACAGACTGAGGGGGAATCGAGTAGCTGATCAGAGGGGGATTGCAGGGATCTCTGCTGGTGCTGAGTCAGGAATCTCTTGCTTTGCCTGTGCTTGGATCTGGGTCACAGTTGTGGGTGTCAAACCTGGGGCAAAGAGGAGTGCTGGCATGGTACAGCTTGTGGTGGCAATAAAGAGGGAACCCTCCTCACAGTTCGAAGGTAAAAAAGAGTACTTGTGGTCACTCATAGACCACAGCACAGGACAGAAAAGGAGTAAACACTTCACCCTTGATCATACCATCTTGGAAGAACAGAAAATTTACAGGTCCTTAGAAGTATCTCTGAAAACAGCTGCGCAAAACACCCAAAGCTTGGGACAGTACATTCTCCATGCTGGAAGCAGACCCCTACCTTAACAAAGAGTTTAAAACTCAAGTAATTGGCTGGGATCATGAGCAAACAATGCAAAAAAAAAAAAACCTCAGACTTACTTTGGTGACAAAGAAGATCAAAACATACAACCAGAAGACAACAAAGTCAAAGTTCCTACATCCAAAACCTCCAAGAAAAATACAAGTTAGTGGAAGATCTCAAAAAGGATTTTGAGAAGCAAGTAAGAGAAGCAGAGGAAAAACTGGGAAGAGAAATGAGAGTGATGCAAGAAAATCATGAAAAACAAGTCAACAGCTTGCTAAAGGAGACCCAAGAAAATACTGAAGAAAATAACACCTTAAAAAATAGACTAACCCAAATGGCAAAAGAGGTCCAAAAAGCCAATGAGGAGAAGAATGCCTTAAAAAGCAGAATTGGCCAAGTGGAAAAGGAAGTCCAAAAGCTCACTGAAGAAAATACTTCCTTAAAAATTAGAATGGAGTAAATGGAAACTAATGACATCATGAGAAATCAAGAAATTGTAAAACAAAATTAAAAGAATGAAAAAAATAGAAGACAATGTGAAATATCTCATTGGAAAAACAACTGACCTGGAAAATAGATCCAGGAGAGAGAATTTAAAAATTATTGGACTATCTGAAAGCCCTGATCAAAAAAAGAGCCTAGACATTATCTTTCAAGAAATTATCAAGGAAAACTGCCCTGATATTCTAGAACCAGAGGGCAAAATCAAAATTGAAAGAACCCACCGATCACCTCCTGAAAGAGATCCCCAAGGAAAACTCCTAGGAATATTATAGCCAAATTCCAGAGTTCCCAGGTCAAGGAGGAAAGATTGAAAGCAACCAGAAAGAAACACAAGATTTAGCAGCTTCTACATAAAGGGACTAGAGGGCTTGGAGTATAATATTCCAAAGGTCAAAGGAGATAGAATTACAATCAAGGATCCCCTACCCAGCAAAACTGAGTATAATCCTTCGGGGGGGGGGAATGGATATTCAGTGAAAAAGAGGACTTTCAAGCATTCTTGATGAAAAGACCAGAGGTGAAAAGAAAATTCAACTTCCAAATACAAGACTCAAGAGAAACATGAAAAGGTAAACAGGAAAGAGAAATCATAAGGGACTTATTAAAGTTGAACTGTTTACACTCCTACATGGAAAGGTAATATTTATAACTCATGAGACCTTTCTCAGTATTAGAGTAGTTGGAGGCAAAAAAAAACCCCATAGATAGATAGATAGATAGATAGATAGAGGACACAGGTTGAGTTGAAGATGAATGTGTGATATCTGGAGAATAAAATTAAGGGGTGAGAGAGAATTATACTGGGAGAAGGAGAAAGGGAGAGGTAGAATGGGGTAAATTATCTTACATAAAACAGACAAGAAAAAGGTTTTGCAGTGGAGGGGAAGTGGGGGTAGGTGAGAGAGAATGAGTGAATCATATTCTCATCAGATTTGGCTTAAGGAGTGAATAACATACAAACTCAATTGGGTATGGAATCTATCTTACCCTACAGGGAAATAGGAGGGAAGGGGATAAGAGAGGGGGAGATGATAGAAGGAAGGGCAGATTGGGGGAGGGGATAATCAGAAACAAACAGTTCTGGGGAGGTACAGGGTTAAAAGAGGGAATAGAATAAACAGGTAGTTGGATAGGATGAAGGGAAATATAGTTAGTTTTTCACATGACTACTATGGAAGTATTTTGCATGACTACACACGTATGACCTGTATCGAATTGCTTGCCTCCTCAATGAAGGTGGCTGGGGAGAGAGGAAGGGAGAAAATTTGGAACCCAAAATTTTAAAAACAAATGTTAAAAATCATTTTCCATTCAACTAGAAAATAAGATATATAGGCAAAGGGATATAGAAATACATCCTGCCCTACATGAAAATAGAAGGGGAAGGAGATAAAATAAGCGGGGGGGGGGTGATAGAAGGGAAGGCAGATTGGGAGAAGGGGTATTCAGAATTGCTTCTTGGAGTTGGGGAGAGGTGAGATGGGAAGAAAATTTGGAACTCAAAATCTTGTGGAAGTGAATGCTGAAAACTAAAAGTAAATAAATACATATTTAATTTTTTAAATAAAAAACAGTAAAAAAAAAAAGTTATTTGAGGCCAGAGGCTGCCTTTTGCCTCTTTATCTATTCCCAGCACTTAACAGAGTGCCTGGAATATAGTAGGTACTTAATAAATGTTCATTAATTGATTGATTATTCCTCTTGAGACCTTTCTCCTTTGGCCTTCAAGTTTCTTTATTTGCAAATGGAGTTGTGTGTTGCTGGGGAGGAGGATGACTCAATGACCTCTAAGCTCCCTTCCAGCTCTAAATTCTAGGGAACTACCTTCACCTCCTTTGGAAGCAGCCTATTTCACTTTTGGATAGCTTCAATTGTTTTCCCCCTGCAGGTGGAGGTTTAATAGGCATTCTGCAAATTATGCTCATTTTTCCTAACTCTGCTTTCCAAGTCTAGGCAGGACAAATCTCATCCCTTTTCCGTATAACACCTCTTCATATACTTGAAGACAGTGATCCCAGTTCCTTCTAAATCTCCTCTTCTCCAGACTAAACACCCTCCTCCCATTTATTTAAACTAAGCATCATCATGGCATTAGTCTCCAGTCCCCTTTGCCTTACCATCTCAGTTGCTCACTTCTGGAAATTTGTCAATTTCCTTCTTAAGATATGATACCCAGAAAAAATACTTTACTACCTTCTATATGAAGTCTTTCCTGAGCCCACCCATAACCGCTAGTGTCATCCCTCCCTACCTTGTATTTAACTACAAATATATATATATATATATATATATATATATATATATATATATATGTGTGTGTGTGTGTGTGTGTGTGTGTATACACACATCCCATGTATATAAATATATATACACATATATGCATATGCATATATATCTATGAATAGATGTTATTTATCTCAGACATACATACATACATATGTATACATATGCACATCTACTCATACATGTGTGTATGTATGTATATAGACGTTTATGTATGTATACATATATATATATATATATATATGTTTCTCTTAATGGATTATAAAGGAAAACAGGGATTCTATAATTTTTTTATATTTGTATTTCCAATGCATAGCACAGTGCCTTACACGTAGTAGACCCATGGTAAGTGTTTGCTGATTGACTGATTGATAAATGGAGATACTACAGATAAAGTCTTTTTTATTTTATTTTTAATTTATATAGTTTATATTTTATTTGTATTTTATATATAAATATATGTGTTAGATTTATATTTTAATTTATATAATTTATATATACTTTATATAATTAACCAAACATTTCCATAACAATAGAACAATAAAAAAGATGATTGCACATGGAACTGCAAAACTATTATGCACGACTTGCTATTCTTTTCAAATATACAACAACATTATCATGTAAATTTCTTTTTTTCTTCCCTCCTTCTCCACCCTAGAGATGGCTATCGTTAGACACAAACAGATAGGTAGGTAGGTAGATAGGTAGATGATAGATAGATAGATAGATAGATAGATAGATAGATAGATAGATAGATAGATGGAGTAAAATTATGTGATACATACTTCTATTTATCTTTCTTTGGATGCAGATGTTGACTTTCTTCACTGTCCTTTACAGTTAATTTGAGTATTTATAACAATCAAAATAACTTATTCACTTAAAGTCATCCTTAAAACAATATTGCTATTACTGCATACAATGTTCTCTTGGTTCTGCTCATTTCACTCTTCATCGTTTCATACAGGTCTTTCCATGTTTTTCTAAAATCACTGAGCTAATCATAGCACAGTAGTATTCCATCACAAACATATACTGCAATCTGTTCAGCCATTCCAGATACAGTCTTAATGAATGATACTTTAACTCAACCATATAACATGCTATGCTTACATGTTCCACTAAAATCTTTGGTTTACCTGATTGGGGTGTATATTCTAGATTCTCAAAAGCTCTACCCAAAGACCATCAGCTCTCACAGGTTCTACCATGCTGGGAATTCATTCAACAAGTTACCAAGGATGGCTCTTCTAGCTTTCTTCTGAGAAGTAGCATAGCTCAGTTTAGAGGGGCTTGCTCATCTTTGGTTGGCCACAGGGTGATATCTATTTGAAAATCTCTAAAAGCCAATCTACTAAATGAAAGAGGAATGGAGAATCAACCATTCACAGGATTCCTGGTGACAGCCAAGGCTCTACTACAAATATAATAAAACATTTTTTTTATTATTTTATTACAACTTCTCTAGCTAATCATTTCCAGAATATACAGGTCCGTGTGAACCACTGAACAAAAATGGAGCACCAAAAAACTTATTATAAAGTCCAAAATATACAGGAAGCATTACTTGACCTTGTCATGAGCTCCATCTTAGGACAGCCATGACATGCCAAGAGAACAAAGTATTTTATAGGTTCTTGGCAGGCCTAAAACCCTGGAAACAGCCATCCCTACTCCTGCTCTAAGTTATGGACATTTGATATGCTCTGTCACTAAAGAGCTCCCTTAGAATCAGAAGACTGAGGTTCAAATTTTGACTCTGTCACTTGTTACCCATGTGATTTTGGATAAGTCACTTAATCTCTTTTGGCCTCACTTTCTTCATCTGTAAAATGAGGGGAGTTTAACTTAGGTTATCTCAAAGCTCCCTTCTAGCTCTAAATCTCTGATTCTCTGATCTCTTAGTATACAATCCCTAATGAAGACCCTGCTTTCTGGCACCAACACCTTACTACAAAACTAGGGAAAGCCCCTAGGACATAAAACCACAACAATATTGATATCATAATGATACTTTTCTCATGAACTCTGAGGAAATCAGCCAGCACCTGCTAAACCTAGGAGGCATTATTTTTTCTTTCATTAAAAAAAACTTTATAATCATTTCATGTTGTTTTGAAATCACAGAAATTAGGTCGGGGGAGGGGGAGCCAAGGGGACAAACACCCCTGAACAGCACAGGTTCTCCCAAAAGTTCTCAGCTTCCACAGGAGTCTGGGTATGGGAGGGGAACAAGACCTATATATTATCTACTGTGTAACTTGGTGAAGAGGCTCAAACCCAGGGCCAGGCAGAGTCTGGGGGACTCAGTTTCCAGGAGGATTATTAAAAAATATTCGGTTGTAAGAAAAAGGGAGCCTTGAAGATAGCCTCATTCCTCCACTAAACCAGTAGCTACAACAAGCACAAGCTCTTCCCCGATAACATGGAAAAAGAACAAGAGAACTTGAAAAGTTTATACATACGTTGAAAATATTTTCCCCAAAGTATGCTTGGGCAGGGGCTTGGGGCAGACAGCCTCTCTCTTTCTTGGACTATATGAACAATATCATTGTGCAGCCAGCTTGTCCATAGCTTGGCCAGCCAGACAAGGGCTGATAATCCATCTTTAAGGGGCTATAAAGAAGATGTAACCTCCCAACAAAGTTCCTCATTGCCCAGTATAAGCTCCTCATGGAGGAACATATTTTCTTTCCCCACTTCGCCATTCTTCCTCCAGGTGGCCTTTTACATGAGAGCAAGCCACTTGTACACTTGACACATGAAAAATCGACTTCTCAATATGCAAATCTAATGGTTCCATTTGATGAAAATCCCAGTGATCTACAGGGTCCCTTAAATTGTTTGGACATATTGTGTCATTCGAGACTGAATCACTTCCTGTTAGTGATTCCTTAGCAGGAACTAGAAAGACAATGGCTTGAGTAAATCAGAGCAAAGGAGTGATTAAATAAAGCTTGAATGCTCTGAATCCATTTCCATGCTGGGATTGGTCTTGTTGTGTCTCAGGGGCTGGGGAGGTTATGTAATTTGCATGCTACAGCAAGATGCATTATAAAAATCACCTTAAATTATCGGCGTCTGCAAGGGAACTGGTCGCCGGGATATAACATTCATATATCAAAGGACGCACCCTGATTTCTCATTTAAGAGACTGTACTTTGTTGCCTTTGCAATACTTGCCTTTCCCAGAATCCAATCATACCAGCTTCCCTTCAGGTTTTTAGAGGCTTAGCCATCACGGCAAACTGGCAGTAACCTCTTACTTAGCAACTTCTAAATTTTCTTCATCTATCTCAACACTACAGGCACTCTGTATCACACACTTCCAAAGGATTGTGGGCTTGAAAAGTGGCTTTAATTCTAAATTACAGCTTTAAATCACTACAGATCTACTCTTTTTCTCTGCGGGTGCCTGCTATCTCTGTTTGAGCGATTATTCCCCATCTCCTTAGTTTTGATCTGGTCTACTCATTGTGCCAGTGAAGGCTCTGAATTCAGAAATGGCTTCTTGAGGCTGTGGTTTATGAGACACTTTGCCATTAGTGATACATCCATACATTAAGTATCTATCTCTTACCTGTCAAGAGTGTCAATTGAAGGGTCAGAGATATTCTGAGTTCTGTCTGTATTCTATTGCCTAAAAAGCCTTTGTCAAATCCTTCAGTGGCCTACCCGCCTTAAGACCATGTCCAGGGTCTGAATATTGGGCAATGGAGAAAGGATGTCACCACTGTTCACTGGGGGTGCTTTCTGAGGACGATCTTTCAGTGATTGGTGACGCACAACAGAAACTCTTTCCAGAAGCTCACCCCACAGTCATTCTCCATGTAGTCTTTTCTGTTGACAGTTAGGAAGGTCTTTGACCCTTAGCCCAGTTTGAAATGATGCATGTTTCAGTGGAATCAGATTGATCTTCCCCCGTAAGTTGTTATTTAAACTCATGTTACAGTTTTGAAAAGGCAGCAGAATAAATTTTACTCCATGTGGGAATTCCAGCAACTCGTGTTCTGTCTTTCTTAGCCAACAGACAGGTCAATAGGGCTGGCCTTAACATGCTGGTTAAGCAGGCAGCTCCCTGTCAGGTGTCATTTCAGGGACACATTGGAAGGCCACCAATGTGCCTCTCCCACTGAACGGATGTGGGAGCATTAGACCCAATCTTCTGTGTTGTGGCAGAGACTTCAAAATGCTACTGATAAAAGAAAAAATGTTAGCATCCTCTAACATAGTGGGAGGCAGTGAGGTACAATGGAAAATTACATGGTGAGGTGAAGAGTGCATGAGTTTTGGAGTTAGAGAACCCGAGTTTGAATCTTGGCTCTAGCTACTACTTGTGTGACCTTGAGCAAGTTACCTCATTTCCCTGGGCCTCAGTTTACTCATCTATAAAATGAGGGGATTTGACTAAATAACCTTTGAAATACCCTTAATCCTTAAATCTATAATTCTATCTTTAAAATATTGGCCCTGCCTCTTACTAGATGTTAAGTCATTTAACCTCTCTAAGCCTCATATACTTCAGTTAAAATGGGAAGATTTCAGTCAATTAATACAAATTTATTAAGTATCTACCATGAGATGAAAGTGACATGGTCCCTTAAGGAACTTAAAAATCTATCCAGGGGAGAGACAGGTACAAATGTAAGTATTTAAAAGCTAAGGGAATCAGGAAAAGCTTTATATGAAATATAAGACTTAAGCTAAGCCTTGAAGGAAACTGGGGTTTATAAAAGGTAGAGGCGAGGAGGCAAGGCATTCCAGATGGAACAAGTGAGGAAAAGTAAGAAGGACAATTAGGCTAGATTAGGGGGGAGGCTAGCAATGTTTTCTGAAGCTGGAAAGGTACGTTGAGGCTAGGTTGTGAAGGGTTTAAAATGCCAGAAGAGGAATTCATAATTGTCCCCCCCAAAAAAGCATAAGGAGCCATTTGAGTTTCTTGAGTAGGAGAGTGACAGATTTGTGCTTTAGGAAATCAGTTCAGCAGTTGTGTGGTAGATACAATGAAGTGGGGAGAGGTGAAGCAAAGGAGATCAAATCAGGCAGCTATTATAATAGTTCAGGTAATACAAGATGAGGGCCTGAGCTGGGGTAATAGTTATTCAGGGATGGTTGTAAGAGATGTTGTAGAGGTAGAAAAGTCAAGATTTGGCATCTGATGGGATATGTGGGGTGGAGAGTAAGGAGTCGTGGATGGCATCTAACCTGTAGACCTGGGTGACTGGAAGGTTGGCAGTGCCATTGAGGGAAATAGGGATTTTTTTTTATTATACTATGTTATGTAAATGCTTATTTTATTGAAGCTAAGGGAGAAATTTCTCCTCCAGTTCTTTAGAAGCTTTAGCTATTCCCTATGAAACCTAGTATGATCGATATGCATAGGCAAAATTTTTCTTCCTATATCCTTTTGCAATACCTGGGGAAAATATATTTTACTATCCTTTGTTGGGGTCACTCCATCTCTAACCCAGAATCAATCATTATCACATTATAGTGAAACCAATTCTAACTCAATACAAGGAAGAACTTTGTAACAATTATAGGTGTCTGCAAATGGAACAGACGACCTATTACTTGGTGAGTTCCTCATCAGCGGAAGTGTTCAAGAACAAGTGAAATAGTCACTTGTTGGGATTCTTGTAGAGGGTGTCCATCCATTAGACTAGTCATTGAATAAAGCATACCTAGATGGCATAAAGGTAGGGATATTTAAAAGGGTGCTATACTTCTGGTTAAAGTTTTGGCATTATATAGTGGGAAGAGAATGGGATTTTGAGTAAGAAAACCATAGAGGCTCAGCAACTCTCCTCCTTGGGGAGAGAGAAACTTTTTTTAAATGCTGCCCTCAAATCAGACCACATAGATTAGCTACCTATGTGCTACCTTTAAGTCACTCAGGCAGGCCAAATGATCAAAACTAGCATCTGTCATCATTGCAATAGTTAATATGTATATAGCACTTTAAGATTTACAATGCTTTTTATACACACAGGGTATCCCAAAAGTCTTAGCAAAGTTTTAAGCTTTAATAGCAGTTAAAGGTTTCATCTATTAAAGCTCAAAAGTGCACTGAGACTTTGGGGGATACCTCATGTTATCTCATTTGATCCTCAAAACAAACCTGTTAGTGCTTTTATCATCTTCATTTTGTAAATGATAATTTAAATGACTTACCTAGGGTCATACAGCTAATAAGTATCTGCAATAGAATTTGAACTCAGGTCTTTCTAATACCAGGTCTAGCATTCCATCTACTTTTCCACCAAATTGCCTAGCTAATGTGTATAAATTTATGCACATACGCAAAACGTGAAGTCAATCCCAGTCCCAAAGCCCTTTGGTATGGAACTCTTTCCTCACTGGTAAAGGTGGGGGTTGGTGAGATTGGGAGGGCAGGACCTTCATCTCTACCAAAGAGTCATGTACCAATGGGCTTTGGGACAAGGGGTACATATATCAAATAAATACAGGGAATTTGATTTAATTTTATCTTATTCTCTTTTCTTTTAGGGAGGCTTTAGAAGCTGGGATAATCTGGATGGAGCAGGGAGATGAAATGTCCTGTGTGACGAACAAGAAACACAGAAGAACCTACTGTATGCAGGTCACCATGTGGGATGAAGAGAAAAACAATAAATGTCTCCTGTCCACAAAGAGTTTACAATTTAGTAGGGGAGACAAGAAACTTGCACAAATAGATTTCATACAAATTTTAGAATGCAATCAAGTGCCTTAAGAAATGTAAGAGCTAAATACTATAGGAATTTAGGTTGCAGAGAGAGACCATTTCCTGCTTGGGGGTGGGGAGGAAGGTAAGAGATCATCAAGAGTTCCATTAAGGAAAGTCCATTTGAGTTGGGTCTTAAAGGACAGGTAGGATTTCAGCAGTCAGTAAAATGGAGGGAGAGAAGACTCCATGTGGCAGTGGCTGTTTGCACAAAGGCGAGGAAGCTTGCCCTGATTTTGAAGCTGATGTTAATTAGCCCTGAGAAATAGTTAGAAAAGGTTAAAGAAACCAATTAAGGAGTTCATCCCAGTAAAAAGCCAAAAACAATAAAGCAGAGGATGTCTCAGCACTGGACTCGTCTAGGTCAAGCTTAGCCCTCCTGACAGAGCAAGCCTTCCTGACCATCCAACATCTGGGGCAGCTGGCCCTTTGTAGGGTGGAAGAAAAATATTTCTTTGCCTGCTTGCTCTGCTAGAACAAATCTAGCAGTGTGGTGCTGGCAAGAGAGAAGCTCCAATGACAAGGGGCTACTGGCCTGCATGGCCCATCACCCATCCTGCACTCAGAGGCAGCACAGGCCTTCCTTCTGGTAGAAAATCTTTATCAATTTGAGCTATCCCAAAGCACAGAGTCTTGTCAGGCTGAGAATTGATCAAAGGGTGTTCTCTGGCTCTATCTTAATTAAGGAGTGAGAGTAAGAATTAAGAGCTAAGCAATGGTAGGTCTAAAAGTTGCTACTTTTAACAGTGGGGCACTAATGTGTTACACTACTTTCGTGGGTAATTGAGCGCATACTTACACAAAACGAGGGGGTACATGGCAATAACCCAAGCCGGCAGCCTTCACTGGGAAGTAACATTGCAGTGTGCCCTGGAATCCAGTTGGTGCAGCTCCATCCTGATTTAATAAATGATTGTTGTTAGCAGGGCACCAGCCCTCTTTAATTTAACTACCAGCACAGCTCCATGACAAACAATGAACAGGGGCAAGCAAATTTAATGAGTATTTATGAATACTACATGCCAGATATCATCAGCCACTAGAGTGAAAGACAAAAATGAAGTAACCCCTGCTCTCTAGGAGCTTACATTCTACTGAGGGGCCAACAACATGCACACAGATAAGTAAATTTAAAATAAATACAAATATTTTTAGGAATGAGTGTGGTAAGGAGAGATGGAACTAACAATGGGGAAGAGCAGGAAAAAGAAGGAAAGAAGACCTTGAGCTGATCCTTGAAGAGAACCAGGGATCCCAAAGTGAGGATGGAAGAATATTCCAGACTTGGGAAACAATCTGTGCAAGGTATGAATTTGGAAGTTGAATGGGGCATAGAATAAATATAAAATATGTAAATATATTTAATATATTAATATTATATCATTATATATTATATTGCCATAAAGCATTATTATATCACATGATAATATATTATATATCATGTATTGTGTACATAGAGGGGAGTCAGTCCAGAAAGATAGGTTGGAGCCAGAACTGCACTTTTAAATGCCAAAAAAGGGGGGAATTTGCATTTTTCCTACAAGCAATAGGGAAACAATGAAGCTTTTTGAGCAAAAGAGTAACATGGTCATTCCTATGCTTTAGGATTTGTAAATGGAATGGAGAGGGGAAAGACTAAAGGCTGGGATTATTACAATAATTGGGTGAAGAGCAATGATTAAGGCAATTAGGGTGGTTGAAATATGAAAAGAGAGAACATGTCCATACAGAAGAATGGTATTTTGGTAGTAGGATCAATAGGACTTGGCAATTGTTCAGATATGGAGGATAAGGAATAGGGAATAACTGAGGATGACAGGGGTTGCAAAGTAAATTAAAAGGTTGGTGATGCCCTGGGAAGGACCTGGGAAGTTTGGAGGAGACATGGTTTCTGGGGATTGTGGTCAGATAGAGCAATTTCAAAGTTATGAAGTATGGAGGTGGAACACTGTGGGCGATGATGAATTGCCATGACTATGTGTGGCTGAGATGGAGTGAAAGTGCATGCCATGGGAGTTGAGGAGGTTAAAGAAATGAGAAGCCAGGGTGCTTAAGGGGACACCCACTTGTATATTAAAAGTCCCTAATATAAGAGCAGGAGTTAGGAAGAAGATTGTAAGATAAGTACTGAAAGGAAGGGTGTGATGTGAGGACCAGTACATAGCTGCCATTATAACTTGGAAGGGGTAATATATCTGGATGGAGCAAACCTCAAAGGAGGAGAGGTTGCTGAGTGATGGTGGTAGAAAGAGGCTCTGGAATTAACAGGGAAGAGCAAGGAAAAGGAAAGAACCTAGGCTTCCTCTTGGCCCAAGGTTTTAGTGAGCATGAGAGAAAGTGAATAGAGTACTAGGATGCGTCCTTTGAGGTGGGTGGGGGTGAGGGACCAGGTTTTCTAGAATTTAAAGTAGGAAGCAAAGAATTTGAGATGGGGAGATCTCTAAAGTGATAGGGTTTTAGGAAAAGGAAGTGACATCAGAGTAAAGGAGTTTTCACCTAGGCAGCTTTCAACTCTAAATCACAGAGATTCAGAGAGAAAAGGAAGAGAATATAAACCATGGGGTGGTAAACTATCACACCTTTCCCAACAGTCACTTTAGCTATGCCCTAGGCTCTGATTCAACTAAGATTTGATTTTTTGCCCCTGGGTAGGAGAAGGGGAGGGAAGAAGGCCTCTGTTCTCAGGCCAGCAGAGGCAGTAAAGTGACTAGAGGATCATAGTATCTGGACACCCACCAATCATGGAGAACTAAAGCAACTTATTTATCTTCCCTTGACAGAAACAGCAGCTCTGATGATGATGACCCAACTGATATAGTCTGGCATCTGGTTCAAGGTTAACTCAATTGTAAATAACTAATTTTTCAACTGAATTAAAAAAAAACACACAATTAAAATTTAACTAAATTAAATACAAATTAATAAAATTAAACACAATTAAATATAATTTCTAAAATGTTGTTGATAAAGCACTAGGCATAAAGCCTTCTTATGTGTACCACCTCATTTGATCCCCACAAACACTCAGTGAGGTATGTCTAGGGGGCATTATTAAAGGATGCCATATAATGGCACCTCAAAGCCACTAGAAGGTGAGTCTGAAGACTTACCATTGCCAGATCTGTTTCATTGAGCAAGTCACTTCACTTTTACCCTTTGGGTCTCAGTTTCCTCATCTGTAAAATAAGAAAGTTGGACTAGATGATATCTGAGGTTCCTTCCAGCCTGAAACCTATGATGCTATATAATACAAAGTGTTACTACTACCAAGGTACCGTTGGTTGGTTTAACCAACCTGCTTTAACCATCACTCTGGTGAAAGGCAGCTTCTATAAGGCTCTAAAAATGTAAGTACCCCCGAAGTCTTTCAGGTGCCCCTCTCCAATCATGTTTATACTCACTGTGTACTATCTATAAAGAAAGGGTTTGCTAAGCAAACCCCTGTCTGAATTATCATAAATTTCAAATTAGTGGAGTCTGGATTAATGAGGTTTTACTGTACTGTGTTCTGTTTCAACGCCTCTAGCTAAAATGTGCTATTGAGAATTTGGAGGCAGTCCAGAGGACAGCAACTAAAATGATTAAAGATTTGGCTAATATTCCCAATGAGAGAAGGCTAAAGGAGCTGAGTTTATTTAGCTGAGAGAAGAGAAGGCTGAACAAGAAATTAATAACACTCTTAGAGTACATGAAGGACCATGTGAGTGACAGCAAGCAGATTTCTCTTATGAGAACAGATGGGGGTGGGGGTGGGAAAGGACTGAAATTACATTGGAAGAGTCTTAGGTTAACCTCTTGAAGAAGTTCCTGACAGAATATGGTATGAGAGATTGGGCAGCTGGACAAAGGGAGTTCTGAGAGCGCACTCCTCTAGAGATTTTTAAGAAAAAGTGTAGACAGTTCTGTTTCCTCAGGTATTTTGAGGGCAGTCCTACTTGGATGCAGGTGGATAGATTAGATGACCTCTCAAGGTCTCTTCCAGCCTTGTGATTCCATGGTTCTGTGAAAGGTCATTTAGTGGAATTGATTAGAAAGTTAAAATTACACTCCTGGCTCAGTGAATTTGTAATGGAAGAGAGAATCTTTCCCTTCTGAGTGACCAGTTTGAATTTCACCCTGTTGGCAGTGACCCAAAGTTATACCACATGGCTTGTGCAGCCAGGCCAGTGTAACACAACTATTAAAGTAATAAGCCTTTCTGGCATTTTACCGTGTCATTGAAGAAAGTTCCAGGACAAGAGGAAGTGGTCATGTGGTCGGTAAAATTCTTAACTTCTCTTAGAAGCTCTAGTACTAGTGTCCCTACTAGAAGTCCCAGAGGTATGGGTCCTGACCCTTCTGGGTATAGCTTTTCCTGCTTCAAGAACCCAGATATCTGAAGCTTCCCAGAAAACCCCAGTGTAGACAGAATGAGAATTTCTATGGATAAGTATCATTGGGACAGCCAGGATGATTAGAGGTCTTGGAGTTATTCCATCTACTAGCCTTATACTAGGACTGTTAGTTGCCCTTGTAGTTTTCTGTAACAAGTCAGGGCCACCTTGGACAGTCACTGTGTAGAATATTAACAGCAGACTTTCTGAAGATGCTACATTGATTCAATATCCAATATCTAAAAAATACGCCGGAAAAGATGAACCATGATTTAAAGTGATAAAAAAAAAGTCTGATAACCAATGAGTATAATCACTCTATGTCTTGCTGGTTAAACTATATTTAGATGATTTTGTTCAAATCTGAGTACCATATTTTAAAAGCAACTTCAACAAATTGGGGGCAGCTGAGATGATGCAGAGGCTGAAAACCATATTACTCCAGACTGAAAGGACTGGGAATATTTAGTCTGGGAAAGGAAAGATGTGGTGGGACATGATCACTGTCTTCCAATATTTGGAAAGCTTTTAAGTAGATGAGAGATCAGATTCATTATATTTAATTACAGAAAACAATTTGAGGACAAGTGAGGAAAAGTTAAGAGGATGAAGATTTGCATTTTCTGTAAAGCATAACTTTTTAACAATTAGAATTGTCAAAAAGTAAAATGAGTCACCCCAGTAAGTAATCTTTTCCCTATTCCTAGAAGTAATGGAGAAGGAATGTCCTAGAGTAGATTCTAGAATTGAGTAGGAAGCTGGACTAATCATCTGATTACCCTTTCAATTCTGTCACTTATTCAGATGGATCTATAATCCCAGTCAGCAATAGGCCTCTTTTCACTGGCTTCTATCACAGTCCTTGCATGGCTTTTCCTATATTATTATTGTCTCCATCTTTCCATAAATTCTCCAAAGAACATCAACTCAACATGCCAGAGACTTTCCTCTTGTTCTTGTGATAGCACAAGAATACTAATATATTATAATGATGCCAGTATATCAGGTTGTCCAACATTATCTTTTATCTCCCCTTTATGAGCCCCCCTCTTCCCACCATATTTTCATAATCACACTTGCATTCAATGTCACTCATACTATTCTTTGATCATGGGTCTTCATTGACTTTATGCTACTGGCTATTTATACCTACCACTTTTCCATCACCCTTGTGGACATTTGTAATTCTGATTGTTGCTCATAGAATAATGCAATTTCCTAGCAATGTCATTTTTTCCAAACTTTTTCCATTATTTCTAAACTAATTTTGTATTTTGCCATTTGATACTTAGCACCATCATCACTAACAACAACTTACAAGGCATGTCCCAAAAGTATTACTATGGTTTTAAATTTTAATGGTATAATAGTTTAAAACTGCACTGAGGCTCCTGAGCTTATGTACTCCATAGCACTGTACTGATAGTTTTATGTTTTGATTATTGACAATGCCTTGGTAAGAGATTTTTTTCTCTTTTTAATAAGATAAATTGTAGTATGATCCTATGTGACTATTCTATCTGGTTTTGAAAGAGCACATTTGAATGACAGCAAACTGTTCTATGATGGCTACTGGAGAGGTGCTTAGTTGTGTGGGTGGTGAAGGGCTGGGGTGGGGAGAAGGCTTGTGTAGAACTTGAAGTTCTTTTACAAATACAAAGGATCTCACAAATCATTCAGTGCAATGTCCTCATTAGAGCAGTATAAACAATGCTCGCATCAGCATTCAAACACTGGGGTTCAAATCCTAACTCTGTCACTGTGAATGATTAGGTAAACTATTTCACCCCTCTGGGTCTCTGTTTCCTTATCTGTAAAAAAAAAAAAGGAAGGATGTGATGATTTGTATGCTTGTAGTATTAACAACGTATAAGGATATGCCAGGAGAAAGAGCAAGCCAACTGCTGCCAATGCACAATTACCTATTCTATCTACTCCACCACACCTTGTGTGAGTGGTACAGTAAGTAACTGCAGATTGCCTTCGCAGGGATAACTGAAGCAGTGAGCCACGGCTTGGGGTCTGGGATCCCCTTCTATCTCCATCAGGCTGCAGTCCCCACCTTCTCTCTACCCCTCAACAGGAAAAGGAAGAGATTAGGAGGCAATGACTACAAAGGTCAACAATTGGGATTTCAAGACAGGCTGAGATAGGTCAAAGGGAGAAATGTTTCCATTGAAGTAGGGGCTTATATTAACAATAAATGAACTTCCCAGATTTTCCAGGACAGTCTCCATTTCAAGAAAATCCAATTCAACAAGCATTCAATTCATTCAACAAACATTGACTATGTAGAAGACACTGTACTAGGCACAAGGAAAGCATGACAAAAATGAAAACTCATCACTATTCTCAAAAGACTTGTGTTCTACTGATATGAAAGTGTTCTTTTAACCATGCTCAGGAAAATAATAATAATAATAATGAAAATTTTAAACCCATCTGTCAAACCAGGTATTCTGATTTTTTGTGCAGGAAATGAAATCAACTTACTCATTTTGCCTCTCATCTGGTGTAAGGCACTTCCCCTTCCTCCATACTTCCAATACCCTCCCACTAACCTCTAGCATCTAATATTCTCATGTGGCTCAAGGCTGCTCCTTTCTCAGAGGAAACCAATCTGACAAACTAAGACAAGTTAACTCACACTAAGCTGCTAATGCCTAAATGTTTTACCTTTCCAGGGACATCAACATTTTGAAAAAGAATCATGAGGATAGGACAATGTTCAACACAAAGAAATAACTCTCTAAATACTGGTATTTTAAGGACCATGGCTTCTGAGTGAGAGTAATACCTTTTTTGGCTAAGGAGGAGGTGAGGAGAGAGCTTTCTTGGTAACTTTCAAATGAATTTCAAAGATCTTGGGTGGCAAGCCTTTTAACTTTTCTGAACCTCAGCCACATCATGGGTAAAATGAATGGGTTCTAAATGATGTGTCAGGGCTCTTGTAGGTCTAAACTTACAACTCTACTGTATGCAGGACCACTTCGACCATGCCTAGGGCTTGTCATGTTGACACCTCTCCCACTGAATCTGGCAGTAGAGATACAACTCTCTTCCTCAACAACAACCCTCCCATGTCTCTGAGGACTGGTCATGCTGTATACATGCATCAGTAACTGAACTGATGAGCTAACCTAAGTTCTCCCTGGTCTTGCATAGTCTTCCACACTGCACCAGGAGGTTTTATAATTGAGAAATGCCAGGGGAAAAGTCCCAACAATGCTAAAAGAACATTAGCTCTAAATGATCAGGGCAGAAATGAAGAAATCTCTAAAGTTCAATGTGTGGATGTTTATCTTAGCAGATACCATCAGTAGTTATCTGTATCTACCTATTGAGCTAGCTAATGTTTAATTTGAGTAACCTTGTGCAAGTGGCCCAATCAAACAATAGAGGCAAAGCAAAAGATAAGGGGAAAGTGTGAAAGGGTTAGTAAGGGAAAGTGTTGGAGATGAAATTTTTCTATCAGAAGTCTGCTGGGTTGAATAGTGAGAGTCCATAAGAAGGGCAGGACAGAGAGGAAACTTGGATATTCTCCAGACTATGGCTGTGGTCTCTATGATGTTGGGTTCTGATTTTAATTAGGACTCCACCTCCTACCAATCCCCAGAACCAATAACACCTTCCTTTTAAAACATTCGATGAGGTAGCAGTCATGAGGGAATCATATGACTTCTTCCTGAGAGCATAAGATTGTTCAATATGCACTTTGGATATGTAGGAAATCATTTTCCACCTCATCATAAATTCTTATTTCACCAAGAGAAGCACAAAAAATAGATTTTACACAACCCAGAGCATAATTATGCTGACACACCAATTCAGCAAATAATTATAAAGGGTCTTCTATGTGTGCAGAGTGCTGCATAGACTCAGTAGGAGAAACTTAGTTTAGATGAGACTTAGATCCTGCCTTCATAGAGCTTCCAGTCTAATTTATTTTGCTTTATTATCCTCCATTTATATCTAAGGAAACTAAGGTACAAGGAGGTTAAGGGACTTCTCCAGGTCACACAGCTAGTAAATTCCAGAAGCAGGCTTAGATCTTGCTCTTCCAAGTCCATCAGGTTCTCCACCTGTACTACATTATCTCTCCAGGGTCATAACCAGAGGAGGACAGTTATTGTTGCCTGATTTCCAGTTAACAGGTATTTTTCTCATTACGCTGCACTCCACTCTATCATCAAGCTCCATGAGTCTTTTACATTTTTATGTGCCCTCTATTGATTTATGCAATCTTATTAGTACAAAATTCCTATACAAAACCTTGCTTACAAAGCTCTGAAACAGAATCTTTTTTTTTTAAATTTCTATTCATCTAGGCTGTAGTTTTTATGCTCTAAAAGAATGCTATGATTGAGGCCAAGTATCCTAGATTCCATTCAACAAATCAACAAGTATTTGTGAGTGTCAGATATCTAATCAGCACTGCTTTGGGCACAGTAGGGAATTCAAGAGAAGTCAATGTCTTTGCCCTCTATGTGCTTACAATACAATTGAAGGTCCTGAAACATACATAGGAGGCACAGCTACAGAACAAGAGCTATTTACATAGCTCTTCAATGTTTGCAAAGCACTTCACTTAAATTATCTCATTTGAAAATGACATAAATTTGAAAATTATCTACACTTGAAAATGAGTCAAGCCAAGATAATAGTGCAGTACAGACTTTGGGTCCAATAAATTTAGAGCTAAAAGGGACCTCAGAGAACTTCCAGTTTAATATTCTCATTTTATATGCAACACTCTTTTCACTCTGTTTGCCCCACCCCTGCTGCCCAGATCAGAAGGGCATGGGGATTGAGGAAGGAGTTATGCACCAGGAAATGAGGAGACTTGGCTATATAGAGAAGTGCCACGGCCAAGGGCAGAAGGGACACTGGGGCAGCACAGTGGAGGCAAGCTTTTCCTTGTCAGGACTTACAAGCTACCCCTCTAGAGTTACAGGTAATAATTTAGTTACAGTGAGAAATAGTCAGAGGTCCCTGACAGTGACAGCACAAGAAATGGAAAAAACACATGCTCCATGATGCCGAAGAAGACAAGCTACCCAAACCATTTCTGAGTCTTCACATAAGTAATTTTGGATGTGTGAGTTGAACATCTGTTGTGGATTGTGTTATGTTGTTTATTTTCCTATGCCTGCTGAAGGAGGGGTGGCCACAGGGGCTAAGCAAGTCAAACTTTATTTTTCAGAACTCCTGAGATCTGAGTTGCCTCTGAAATTGCCTAGAAATGGCCAAATTCTTAAAGAAATAATGGGATGGGGGTATGCAACCAAGCAGTTGATGGTTTATTGCGTATTGTTTATTGCTTTTATTGATCCTTTGCCAAGAGTAGTGCATTGTATATAGCCAAGCTTGCTTTTTTCCTGGTGGGGTTGTGGGGAGGGAATTCCATTACGCTACTGTCACATGACTAGAGGTCAGTGAAATATAGCAAGTTCATAGAGAAATTAAGGCCAGGTGATGATTCTGATTGAGCAAATACAGACTAACCAAACCTCTTTAGATGCCTAGTTGGTATGGACACACAAAGGGAAACAAAACTGAGGGGCAGAAGATGATGCAATGTCCAAGGACATTAAAGAGTTAGGCACTTTTCCAGCAATTCCTTTGGAAGGTGTGGCAAGGGGGAGATGAATCACCATCACCACCAGGGTGAACATGAGACCCACTGGCACTTAATCCTTTCTATTGATCAGGAACAGGATAATGAGTGCCAATACCATCTGGTGGTTAAATACAAATAAGGAAATGGAGACCCAGAGGAACAAAGGTGACTTGACCAAGACCACACAGGTATTAAGTAGCATGATTTAAATATTATTAGGTTTTCTGACTTGAAATCCAGTGCTTTTTCTACCACTTCCTATGGGAGTTTAGAGAAGGGAAAGATTTCCAGGGATTAAAATAGCCAGATAAAGTTTCATGTAGGAAATAGTAGTTGATATGGGTCTGCTTCAACTATTGTCAGAAGAAATCCACTTATGCTCCACTCATATACTTGAGTGCCATCCAGATCATCATCATCAACAGCAACAGCAACAGAAAAATCTTTGATAGAATTACTAATCCCTTGCTTAATTGTGTAAGGCTGTGGATGAAGCTCCATAGAAAGAGAAGCTGATAGACACAGTACCCTCCCTAGGGCACTTAAAACATGAATCTCATAACACAGATTTAGATTTGCAGGCCAAGGAATTTCAGGCAGAATATTGACTGAGGAATATTGATTTAACATTGACTGAAGAACTACCTTGGTCAAGTCACTTGATCTCTCTAGAATTTGGTTGCCTCAATGAAACATGAGGGAACTGATTTGACTTCTAAAGTCCTTTCCAGCTTGACATCTATGAACCTATTATCCTATGGCACAAAGAGGCAGTCACTGATAACTACCACTTAAACATCCAGGGTAATTATATTTTAGGGATTGGGGCTTGATATTTATAGAACTGTTCATTATTCTTAATTAAGCACCTAATGGGTACAAGGCAACTCACTTGGCTTCCTGAGAATTTATATGAAGTAAAGGAGCTGGGGTTGTGTTGGTTCTGCTGGACCAATAGAATAAGACTTGACAACACAGGCAGTTATTGTTAAAATATATCCAATGCTTTACTTGGAAAATATAATGAATGAATAAAGGCTAGTGATATGCTAGAACCAAGCTATTCTTAGTCAATGAGAAAAAAAAGCAGTGTTTTTTTGACTTGTGTTTTTAAAAGGAAGAATAGATGTGGTTTGACACAACAGAGAAAGTAATCTATTCCCACTGGATATGATGGTTTGTGCAAATACTCACATGTATCCTCACAGTTTTACAAAAATTACACTGATCTCTTACACTGTTAGGGATTAACAATGCATTTAAACACTCTAAGGTCATGAGTTAATAGCATTTATTTTTTTAAAAATCAGGAAAATCAACTCAATATGTAAGATTATTTTTAAAAAGACATTTATTTTTGTCTTTAGATAATGTTCATATGGGCACCTGTGTGGCACAATGGATGGAGTGCTGGACTGGAAGTCAGGAAGATTCATATTTCTGAATTCAAATCTGGCCTCAGATCCTTAGTAGCTATGTCACCATGGGCAAATAACTTAACCTTGTTTGCCTCAGTTTCCTAATCTGTAAATTGACCCAGAGAAAGAAATGACAAGCCACTCCAGTATCTTGCTAAGAAAATCCCAAATGGGGTCACAAAGAGTCAGACAAAACTGAAAGAACTAAACAATAAATGTTCATATAAATTTCATTTTTAATAACTGTGTCAGCTCTAGGAATTCAGAATAAACCATGAACATTTTCTATGACTCGATGACTCAGAAAGAGCCTTGACTCCACCCAAATTTAACTCCTCTGAGCAATCTGCTCCAAGTTGTAGACAGACTGCATTACCTGTCATACTGATGCAAGATCTCCTAATAAACAGGACCTTATCTTAAACTTGCTGTCTAACTAGCTCACATTTTTCTCCTTTTCTTTGGGAGGTGGGTATATAATTGTGGTGTTATTCAAAATGCTTCTCTAGGTTGATGAGGGTAAATAAAGGGAAACTAATACAGTGATGCCAGCAGAAGGCATCACTAATAGCATTTATTTTTTTAAATCATAAAAATCAACTTAATATGTAAGATTGTTTAAACAACATTTATTTTTGTCTTTAAATAATATTCATATGGGCATCTGTGTGGCACAATGGATAGAGTGCTGGGCCAGAAGTCAGGAAGCAGAGCAAGTGATTATGTCTCTAGAATTGTTACCAATATCAGCAGGCCAAAACCAAAAACAAATTTAAAAACTTATTGCTAAAATCAAATGTAGCCAGGACTACTATTGAACAAGGTGCCATAAAAATCCAGCCAGTAATCATGAAAGAATATGGTAGTATCATTATATTAAATACCTAGAAATTCTCAATGTTGTTTCTTGTAAGTTTGATTTTATATTTGAAACTTAGAATCTCAGAGTTGGAAGAGACTTGAAAGTTCATCTAATCCAGTTGTTCCCTAGTATCTGTCAAGATTTTCTTAGACTTACAGACTGCCTTCCAATGTGCCACCTACTCCTTATAACATTATAACACTGGCAAATTTGATAGATATGATATCAGTCTAAACTTTCATCCAAATCATGCATAAAAATGTTGAAAAGATCAGCACCAAGGACAGGGTTCTGTGCTGTGCATTCAGGATGATATCAATTCACTAACCATCATTCTTTCAGCCTCATTATTCCACCTGCTCCAAATCTACCTAATTGTACTATCATTCATCTTACACTTCTCATACTACTGGATCATAGATCTAGAACTGAAAGGGACCTCAAAGGTCATCTAGTTCAATCCCCTCATCTTACAGATGGTGAAACTGAGGCCCAGGGAGATGGAGTGATTTTCCCAAGGTCATGAAAGTCGTAAACATCACAGATGGAATTCCAAATCAGCTCCTATGACTTCAAAGTCAGCAATCTTTTCACTGTACTTTTATCTAATAGGATATAATGTGAGTCTCTGGGAGATGATTTGCCAAAATGTCAATATGCTAAATCTGTCATTCCTAAGTTTTCTCAGACTAATAGCAAAACTTTTAAAGGAAAATTAGATTACTCTGGTGTGGTTGATAAACTCATTTTGGTTCTAGAGATCACCACTACTCTTTCCAAGGAGTTACAAACAAATCCTTTTAAATAATGTATTCTAGAATTTTGTCAAGAAATAAAGACAAGCTCAATAGTCTGTAGGTTGAAGAATCCATTTTCTTTTTTGTTTTTGAAAATAAAGAAAGTATTTTCCCATCTCAGGTCTTAAGGCACATCTTTTATTAGCCATGGATGAAGTTTAAAAGTTTTTTTGAATTCTTTGAGTAGAGTAACTGCGAATTCTGGCACATAAATTCTGGCAACTTTTGAGTGGGAGAGAGGAGACATTTGGATAGTGACCACAATGCCATCCTGAAGGAGTGCCTCTGGAATGAGGAGGAAGTGAAGGTGCAAAAATACCTAAGAATCCCACCTCCAGGGAATGACTCTTCTGTACTTCCACTGCTCTGTGTGCCTTTCCTTTGAGCCACTCATGACTGGGTGTATATCATACTAGGGAAGAATGGCCTGTCCCTTAGCAAGTCTGTCAGTGCCCCCCCCAAATACAGCTAATGATTTTTCTAGGGTGTGCTGGAAATGTTTAACAAGCAGCTTGGGGTGGCGTTGTACATATTACACCCTTTTAAGTTTAATCTGCATTATTAAAAATTTCCCCATTTCTTTCTTAAGTCTAAACCAAACATTAAATAATGTCCCTGATTTATAGCGTTTGCTGATTTGTGAGGTATAAATGATCACACTGAAAATTTCCTGCTTTTAATTTTGCTTCTCCCCTCACAAAACACCAAAACGGGAGGAAGACGGGAAGTGCGGCAGTCACCTTCCTTGACCCTGATGTACGGGGAGAAGATGCAGTAGACAGGGCAGGTAGCAGCAGCACTGGCCCTGGGAGAGGGCCAGGCATGGGGTAAGGGGTGGGGGCTGGGAAGTAGTGGCTAAGTCTTGGCAAAGGAGGAGATAGTCACTACAGATGCATGGTCAGTTGTACAAGCATGGGGCTGGACTGGTGGCAGCTGGGAGGATAATAATAGCTGATTTAGCTATTTAAGGTTTATAAAGTGCTTTACCTATGTTATCTCATTTGGTCCTTACAACAATCCTGTGAGGTAGGTATTGTTCTTATAGGCGCTAATTTTACAAAGGAGGAAACTGAGGCTGAGGGACATTAAATGACTTGCCAGGGTAATAGAGTTAGAAAGTAAATGAACTAAGTGGCTGAACTCAGTTCTTCCTGACTCCAAACTTGCCACTCTTTCCCCAACTCCACCTAGTTGTCTATGGTTCCTTGGCATATACCCCAAGTCCTCAGTTGTCTCAGCTTACCCTCAGCATTCTAGATTTCTTTGACCCCACCTCTTCTGGGATGCAATAGTCAATGCCTATAGCAAAGAAGTCGTGGACATGCCTAGGCTATTGAAACTTCTGAAGATATTCTGGAAATCTCCCCTTCTGCAGGCCTTGGATATTTGGAGTGGAGTATCTGGAAGCTATAGGTTTCAAGAATAGAAGCCTGAAGCTTGCCTCCTGCTTGCTGGGAACTGTGGTCAAAAACCTTTGTTGATATATTGATATCAATATATATTGAGACTATATTGATACTCTGATGATTTTCACGTTTGATTGTTCTCTAGGCCATTGCAATGTTTTAGCTGTTAAGGTAAACTGCTCAAGTAATTGTAAACTGCAAACTGCATAAATAGAGTTATCTGAGATGCAGGTATTTAGAGATGAATCGCTATTTCAGGTTGTTTGTGGAGTCTTCACAAAAGCTATATTATGCGTTTTGTGTGTAAAAAAGAAGATTTTTATGTACTAATGGAACAAGGAGTAGAGAAAACAGGTTTAAGAGTATTCAGAGCAAAAGTCTGGGCCAAGCAGGAGAAAGACCCTCACACATTTGACTAATGGTTCAGGAAATAGGACAATAACATTCATGGCCTGCTTCCTTTTTATAACTGCTGCCAGTGGCAAAATTGTCTGTGATCTCTTGGTGAGGAGGAAGTAGAATCCTTCTTCTGTGTTCTAGTTACATTTCAGACTCTTCATATTTTGGTCACTCTCACCATAGCTTGAATTCATTGAGTGACTTAAAATATAAGATCCTTGAGGAGAAGGGCGGCCATGTTTTGCCTTTGTATCCCCAATTCCTAGTACAGTACTTGGTACACAGCAGGTACTTAATAAATGCTTGTTGACTAACTGGCAGCAGCTCAGTGTTCTCTTACTATTGTCTCACTTACCTTAGGTTTCAGTATTCAAGTTGCCATTTTTGTTTCAGACCTCTAAGTCTGAAGATAATTCTCCTTGACAGAGAAAACAGAAAGACTGCCTCAGTATGCCTTTAGATATAGAATGTACAATCTATTAACTTATATTGATAACCCAAAATGATACTACATGTATATATGTATATGCATGCACATTCATGTGGAATATATATATACCAGTAGGCTAGAAAAAATAATTCCTTCCCATGGAAAATTTTTCCTTTGACATTTGACCATCAACCAACTTCATGGAAGTGGGAGGGGATAAGGATTTGAAACCAAACCATAGTTTAGCCATATTTTTAAAGGACACTTTTTCTAAAACTGAACTTTTAAGGGTTTAATTATCAAAATGTGTCTTTCCATCTTTGGTCCCTTGCCTATTAAATCATCTGACCTGCTAATAATAGCCTGTTTAACAATTAGAGGAAGATGGATGTGTTTTAGTTCCCATTTTCAAATTCTAGGAATCTGTCCTGTTTCTAAATTATCTGCAGATGAAGATTAGTCACTAAGGCATCTGTAGGTTGTATAAAGGACATGGCTGTACACTGTGCTGGCTGGCACATTTATTCTCCCAGGGAAGACTGGCCTAGATGAGCAGAGTTCCTACAGGTACACAGATCGTTGAGAAGACCAAAATAGTCAGGCTTGAAGTGTGGAGAAAAGAAACCACACCAATTAAAGGTACTTTGGGGGCATTTGTATACTGTATTTAATGGTTTCCTGTGTCTTAACAAACCATGAATAGATCAGTTATTTATCTTTGCAAAGGATTTAGTGCATGCCAAGAAATGCTTTATCATTTTTTTTCTTTTACTCAGGAGACCTGAATGATCTTAACCTGATAAACTGTATGTAACTGCTGCCCAAAATGCATGATTTCTCTCAGAAATTGTTCAAAAGGATTGTTTAATTCATTCATAACTCTCCACTCAGGATATCTAGTGAATTTTTCTTTGGTGGCTTAAAACAATGGCTTCTATCCTAACAATATTTTTTAAAAAGCTGTTTATTGCTTGAAGTACATTTCATTTTTATTCATGCACTGATAATTGTATAGCAAATACTGTCCTTGATTGGGAACAAATAATAGCATCAGAAAGGGCTGAATGAAAGATTCCAGGCTGCCCATAAACACAGGGAGAGATAGAAAGAGACAGAGGAAGACAAAGAAAAAAGATGGACAATTTAAAACAGAAGAAAAGGCTGCTTCCAAGTTGAAGAGAAGTGTATTAACAATGGAAGAGCTTGTAGGATAGTTAGATCCCTTTGATTCCACCCTTTATGTCCCAAGGGAGGAAAAAAAATTAAGCAATTTTTGCAGATCTTATCAGCAGACCCTGAAGTAGAAATTAACTAGTGGTGATATTCTCTTACATCCAATCCCCTATACATTTGCATTCATTTGCATATGAATGCCCAACTAATTGTTTTGAAGTAACAATTAAGAGAACAATAGAGGAAAGAAAAGGGACTTGAGGCAGCCACCGACACCTGGGAGTCTGTATTAAAAAGGCTTTTTTACATATCTGATTTTTTTAAGGACACAAAAGAAATGAAACCTGCACAAAATGTTTTACTAAAATAAAAAAAAAAGAGTGGCAAGGCATGTGATCCATCCTTTCCTTCTCCCACAAGACAACACTCAGTCTTTTTCCAAATGAGACCTTTAAAACCGAGATGCCATGTGTTCTGCCCAGAAGTATGGTATAATGGAAAGAGCCCTACATATAGGACCAAACACCAGTATTTAAATCCTTTCCCTGCCTCTTCCTAGAAAAGTCACCTAACCGTTTTGGACTTCAGTTTCTATATCTGCATTCACATCGATAAAGTAGGGAAATTGGCTAGGAAGGTCTTCTGGTTCCCTCTAAATCTAAGTCATTGATTTCTACAGTACCTTCATGCTATTGTAGAAGGAAGGGGCGGGGTCAGTGATTTATGGAGCCCGGTACTTTACATATCAACTCTACATTTTGGTCAAAATGAGAAGGATCAACAGATTATCAATTATATAAGTTAGTAAGGATGACTGCGCTGCCCATTTGGTAGACATAGATACTGATATAAAGCAACAAATAAATTGTAACCCATCAAACTACCCTATGAAAGAATGTTGTCAATTTGTTGTCAGCCAGCTTGGTGGATGGGAAATAGTTCTGGTGGAAAAGCTGGTAGATTTGCCTTCCTTAAATGCCAGCATTGCCATTGAGTAATAACTGATATTTATACAGTGTTCTAACATTTGCAAAGCAGTTTATGTACATGTATGAACTCATTTGAGCTTCACTACAACTCTGTAACAAAGGTATCACAAATATCATTATCACTGTTTTTATAAATAAGGAAACTAAGGCAGAGAAGCTAAGTTGGCTTGACCTTAGGCACACAGCTAATAAACTTGGGAAGCAGAAATTTGAATCCAGGTGTTCCTCATTCCAAGACTATCTTTCTTTGCAGTAAGCCGTGCTGACTCTCTGTTGCTTCTCTTACTAGCTATGGGGCCTTGAGCAAATTACTACCCTTCTGCTAATGGTTTTCTTTTTAATCTGTACAACGAAGATCATAATCCCTATCCTGTTTTCCTCAGAATGGTAAGGATCAAATTTGAAAGGTGACTACACTTAACGTATTATTTTTATCTCTCCCCTTCCTCTAACCCAAACCAGGGTTGATGAAATGGTCAAAATCCATGAAGTCCCATTTAAAACCTTTTTTTTTTAACCCAGTGTCAAAGGTGATAAAGGACTTTGAATTTTTGTATTTTAAAAATTATTTTTGACAACTCTTTCAAACACAATTGTTCCTACTCACTGGTTGCTGTAGCCTTCAGAGTTGGGATTTTTATGGATTCTGCAGATGGCAAACCTGAAGTCCAAAGAAATGAAATCATTTACCCTGAAAGGGTCACAATAAAAATGACAATATTTGCTTTCAGTCTATTAAACTCAATGAGCAAAGAAAGTTCTCACATTTTTCAATAGGCAACCAGAGCTAAGGACAGTACTGATGAAGCCTCAAATTTCAACTGAGTCTGAAGGTTTTCAGATAAATGGTGGACTCTCAGCTAGGATATTAGAAGACTATAATCCCCCAACTTGACACTGACCTCACTGGCTTTTTGAGCACTTTTATCAGAGGCATGTGTAAGATATACTAAAGAACAAACGAGGAGATTAAAATTCCATGATGATGAGATCCTCAATTAGTTACAAGTATTTAGTAAGTGCTTACTATGTGCTTAGGTGCTATCAGGTACAAGAAAATTATGAAACAGTATTGTTACCCACAGGAAACGTTTAATCTAGTTGGTAAGAAAAGAGACAGATAAAACAAAGTGCCATTCTAGATAACAGTGTTATGTACAGAGATAAGAAGTGCTAAATTGTGCAGTAAAAACTGTAAGAGAATGGAGTAATTTCTAATAAAAGTATAGTTTGGAAAAGAAAAAGAATGAAGTAGAGTGGAGAGAGCCCTGGAACAGGTGTTAGAGGACCCAGTTGAAGCCTACTCTCTGAATTTCACTAAGTAGATGACTTTGGGTAAGGCATTCAACCTTTCCAGGCCTCAGTTTCTTTTTTCTTTTTTTTTAAATTTTAATTAATTTATTTTTAGTTTTCAACAATCACTCTTGTAAGCTTTGGAGTTTTAAATTTTCTTTCCCTCCCTCACCACATGCCTCCCCAAAACGGCATACAAACTGATAGAGGGTCTAAATATACATTTCTATTAAACATATTTTCACATTAGTCATGTTGTAAAAAAGAATTAGAACCAACAGGAGGAACCACAAGAAAGAAGAAAAAGAAACAAAATAGAAGAAGAAAAAGAGCAAATGGTATGCTTCGATCTGCATTCAAATTCCATACTTCTTTCTCTGGATATGGATAGCATTTTCCATCTTGAGACTTTTGGTAATCTAAGTTTCTTTTTTCTTGAAAAGGAGAATAATAATACCTATCCTAATTTTTTTTTCTATACTGAGCTGTTATGAGGATCAAATGAGATATAACTCATGTTGAAGTATGTTGTAAGCTGTAAGGTGCTATACCAATGTAAGTATAATGGGTATATTTAAAGAATTCATATAGTACATATATAAACATATGTATATTTACATTATATTTATGTTGTATACATATATATACCATCTCCGCCATTGGAATATAAATTCCTTGTAGGTAGAGATTGTTTTGTTCTTTTTATTTGTATCTTTGGTACCGTAATATATAATATATTTTTTTAAAGTAGTTATTAAGCACTTACTTTGTACCAGGCATAAATTTTTTTTAAAGTTTCTGCTCTCAAGGAACTCACATTTTAATGAGTAAGACAACATGTAAATAATGAGGTACATATAAGATACATACAATGTAGATGGGAAGTGATTTTATATAGGAAGGCACTAGAAGCTGGGGGAGAGAGGACTGAGAAAGGCCTTATTAATAAGGCCTAATTTTAGCTGACACTTGAAGGAATCTGGGGATATTAAGTGGAAGAGGGGAGGTGGGAAAGCATTATAGGCATGAGGAAAGCCAATGAAAAGTCATGGAACTCAGAAATGGAGGGTCCTGTGTGAGGACTAGCAATTTGATGATTCATTGATTGATTGATGGCCTGAAGGGCTTCATATAACCCTTTTTCAAAATACTATAGACCCAAGGCCAAAAAGAGCCAAGAAGTTGTATGATAAAAGTTCTAGGATAAATGTCTACTAAAAAATGCTTTAAGCAGGCATTTCTGAATGAAAAAGCAGCCCGTGAGAGCAGATGAGACTTTGGAGTTATGGTAACTACTAGGAACATGGAGCAGGTTGGATAATGCCAGTGTGTTTCTAGTAAAGTAGAGTGGAGTTCCTAAGCCAAACCAATAACTGTGGAGTCATAGCGGTGGTCAGACTGCCACAGAACTACCAACAGTTCTAAGAGCAAAGAGATAGGTAGACCAAATGCGGATTCCTAGGGAAGAGCCCATGGAAGGAAGGTAAATAGAGAGATGTTAAACTCTGATCTTTGGAGTGATTCTCCATGCCACCCAGGCTACTGTGAATTCACCTATAAGTTTTGTGAAATATTATTTCCTGTACAATCTCAGTAATTGTGAATGACCCTAGATGTGTGAGGGAAGGGAAAGAAAGACAATGTTCACCAGAAGGTGGGATAGAATCCCTTTCTTTTTTTTTCAAAGGGGGCCAAAATACTAGTCTCTTCTCTGTTCTTTTTTTTTTCTCTGTTCTTTATGTACATTTACTAATCCATTCTATATGCCTTGGCAGATTGTTGCTTGTATGGGAAATAAATATCCTTACCCCTAGGGAAAAGATAGAAACAAGTCAAATTAAGATTTCCCAGGGAACACCTTTGGTTAATAAGCATGAGCCAAGGGTTATTACTAACAAAAAGTCTTCAAGATTGAGTCCAGTCTCTATAAGCCTGGCGTTTCAATAATGATCTATAGGTTACCTTCGGCATTATTCAAATAATTGTACAAGTGAAGTCTTCATGGAAGAAGCTGGGCTTTCAAGAAGCAGTAGGATTTGTCTAAGAAGGGAGGAACAGCCCAATCTTCTACTGTGAGGACCTGTTCACTATAGTCCTGCCTCAGAACCCCTGGGTTGAACATATAAGGATGATGAGGCAGGACTAACCCTTTTTATAAACTGAATAGTCTGCACAGCATATGTAGAAGGATTCAAAGCTTTTCTAAAGACTTCACTGAACAAAAATAGCTCCCCCACCAGCCTTTCATTGTACCTAAAAATCTCACCATTAGACTCATTCCTTTCTATTAAGTTATTGTTTCTGAAAGGTCACTGTTAAAATGAAAATGTTAGGGTGAGGAGGAGTAGGGAGAGGTAGGAATGAGGGAGGGAGAAGGGGGGAAATGGAAGAGTAGGGAGGGGGTGGTTGTAAAATATTAAGCTTTTAGAAGCATTAACCTTTTAGCATAGATTAATGTATTAGATTAGCTCGCTGAAAATAATAACTGACATTTATGTAGAACTTTATGTTTTATAAAGTACTTCCCTTACAACAGCCTAATGAGATAGAACCTCCCAAGCATTTGTTAAGAGCCTACTGTGTGCCAGGGACTGTGCTAAGCACTTTATAAATATTATTTCATTTGATCCTCACAACAACTCTGGGATGTAGGGACTATTATTATCATCCTTATTTTACAGTTGAGGAAATTGAGGCAGACATAAGTTAAGTGACTTAGCCAAGGTTACACAATTAGTAAGTGTTTGAGGCCAGTTTTGAACTTAGGTCTTCTTGACTTCAGACACCACATAGCTACCTCTACATACATTATCTTTTCCATTTTCCAAATGAGAAAACTGAGGGTCAGATATGTTAGTGCTTGATTCATGGACACGCAGCTATCTAGCAACAAAACGAAGACTCAAGTCCAAGTCTTTTGTATCCAAGACCAAGGATTTCCTCTATACCAGGCCTAGACCCTTGGAAAATAAGAATGCAAGAGGAATGAGCTTTGATGAGAGGATGAGAGAGGGAAGAATAGACGTTGAGGAGAAGTACTTAACTCTGTAAAGCCCAATAGCCAGTGGGCAGTGCAAGGACTTGGGATTCCTGCAGTTAAACGGTACTCTAAGGGCCTAGGAAAATAATATCTATGGCTGCCTATTATCTTCAGGCTGATTGCTATGGTATAACTATGAATGCAAGTTGTTTGCATCATAAAAGCAAGTAGGGGAGCAAAATTAAGAGGGCAAACAAGGCCAAACTTCCATTGACATTATTGTATACAGCGTACAACACCCAAATAATACTCTATAAATAACAGAGAGGCATCAGTTCATCTTTTTTTTTTGCAGTAACCATAGAATCATAGAATCTCAGAGTTCGAAGGTATCCTCAAAAGCCTTCTTGCTCAACCCATACCTGAATGTGAATTTCCTCTCCAACATCCAATTCTATCAAACAAACACTTATCTGGTTCCTGTCCAGCGTAATGTGCTATGCTAGACACGAAGACTTCAAGGATCTTCTATTCTATTTGGAGGGACACAAGGGGTATAGTGTATGTATAGTCAAGTCAAAATAAAGTAACTCAAGGAAGGGAGCATTAAATATTGGGGAAATCTGGAAATGCTTGGTGTAAGAAGTGGTTGGCACTTGAAATATTCCCCAACAAGTGGTCATGTAGCTTCCACTAAAAGACCACCAGCAATGGGGAACTCAGTACCCCACAAGGGTTGCTCATTCCACTTTTGGATAGCCCTGTTTTCTTTACACTGAATTAAAATAGGCCTCTATGCAGTTTCCACCTATTGTTTTTAATGTTCTTGTTTGGGGCCAGACAGAATATGTCCAATCTCTTCCATCAACGTGGAAGCCCTTGGAGGCTTTGCAGATTACTGTCATGCCTCAATTCTGAAGGCTTAATTTCTTCAGATTAAATGTCCATGGTTCTTTTAATAATTCCTTACATGCCATCATTTGGAGGCTCAAGAGATTGAGAGATGGAAGTAAACTTAGTAGTTATTTAGTACAACTCTCTTATTTTACACATAAGGAAATGTCTAGAAAGGTCTCATCATGCTGGTTGCCTTCCTCTGAACACACTTCAGGATGTTTATATCTTTCCCAAAATTTTGGTGGTGGAACTGAATTCAATCTTCCAGTTATGGTTTGAATGAGTAGCGGACTGGCTGACTGATAAAAGCTTGAGTGGGGTTGTAAATGTTCTGGAATACTTTGGAAGGCCTTGAAGAACGTGCTGATGAAAGCCATCAGCAAATACGAGACAGCCCTTGACTATAGGAAAACAGAATTAGCATGCAGTACTGGGAATGCCATTGAGAGTGGGAGTAATAAATAGATTGAGTAGAGAAACAGAAGTGTGAATGACTCAGGCCTTACAACCAGTGAGAAAATTAGGGTAAGGCAACCGGAGTTTTGCCCTAGGATGACAATATGAGTGGGTGCATATTCTCCTGGGATATGTTTTTCTCCTCAGTAGGTATGCTTCTACCATCTGCCAGTCTCATTCTCTGCAAGCTTATAACATATATGACCTCTTCCAGATCCAGGATGCTACCCACAAGAGTCTTGTCATCATGACACCTTTCTCTCAATACCTGCCTTTCCTTCCAACCCTTATAAGGGTTGGGGAACAGCTTACCACTCACTCACAGCACCTGTGAATAAACTATACTCCATATAATTAGGGCACATGGCCACTCTCCTCCAAACCCTAGATCAGCTTTTTTTGCCCAAGGTAAAAAAAAAAAAATCTAGGTCTGGCTTTGTTTAAAGCAAATAAATCCTCCAAGTAGCAGTTACTTATAACTATATAAATGTTAAAAACAAAACTCATTTCATGCCCTCAAAACACTCCCCTCTTCCTAACTTCCATGTTATTGCCAAGGGTACCAACATTCTCCCACTCCCCCAAGCTCACTGCCTGGATGTCATCCTCCTTTCCTCACTCCCTCTCAGCCCCTCCTATATCTAATCAGTTACCAAATCGTGTCACTTCTACCTTTACAACATGTCTTATATGTGATCCCTTCTCTCCTTCAACAATGTCACCAACTCGGTACAGGACCTCATCCCCTCATTTCTGAATTGTTTTGTTTTGTTTTGTTAGGCAATTGGGGTTAAGTGACTTGCCCAGGGTCACACAGCTAGTAAGTGTCTAGTGTTTAGTCTGAGGCCGGATTTGAACTCAGGTCCTCCTGACTTCAGGGCTGGTGCTCTATCTACTGCGCCATCTAGCTGCCCCTCAGTTCTGAATTGTTGCAATAGCCTGCTAATTGGTCTCCTTGCCTCAGGTATCCCTTTACTCCAGTTGACTCTTCACTCAGCTGTCCAACTGATCTTCCTAAAGTACAGATCTGACAATGCCATCCCCCCTATGCAATAAACTCCACTGTTCCCTATCACCTCCACAAACAAATAGATTATCCCCCGTTTGTCTTTTAAAGCCTTTATAACCTGGTCTCTTCCTATCTTTCCAGTCTTCTTATAGATTACTCTCTTCCATATATTCTGCAATCCAGTGACACTGTCCTCCCTGTTGTTCTTTGAACAAGATGTTCTATCTCCTGACTTTGGGCATTTTCACTGGCTATACTCTGTTCAGAATACTCTCTTTCATCATCTCTACTTCATGACTTCTTCAAGTCTCAGCTGAAGTCTCACTTTCCCAATCTGCTTTAATCTTATTTCCTTCGCCCTTAATTCCTGCTATCTGTTGGTCTGTCTGTTTATCTATCTATCTATCTATCTATCTATCTATCTATCTATCTATCTATCTATCTATCTTTCTATCATCTATCTGTCTACTTATCTATTTGTCTGTCTACCTGTCTGTATATGTACATATAAGTGTACATGTGTATATTTTATAATGGCTTTTACATAATTGTTCATGTTGTTTACCCCATTAAAATGTGAACTCTTTAAGAGCAAGGGCTGTTGTTTTTCCTTTCTTTGTAATCCCAGCATTTAGCACAGTGCTTGACTTATAGCAGGCATGCAGTAGGCAACTTGACATATAATAGGCAAGTTAATAAATGCTTATTAACTTGATTTTACTTGATCCTATGTCATATATCAACATTTCCTGCCATATTCAGCCACAGAAATACTAACATTGTCAACAGTAATGTGTGTTCTTAAAATCAAACTCAAAAAATGTGAAATCATTGTGTCTGTACTATATTTCTCTTAGTTTGTTATTCTTGGAAAAGAATGGCAGAAATTTCCCAAGTCCTGTTAGCATGCTTAAATACACACAACAACTATGGCTTTTTTTATCTTTGTACCTTTGGACTCAGGGGGTATTTAATTAATGTTTTAATTTAATTCAAATAAATTTCTTGATTTATTACAACCTGTCCTTTGCAACAGTTAAGGAATTGAAATTACATTTACTTTCAACGACCCAATAGGTTGTTGATGTATCTCCATTCTAACAGAAAGTAGATCTATCATTTTGGTTACTTAATAGATATTTAAGTCAAAGTCAGAAAAAGTGGCTAGACCAGACTAACTACGCTCTGAGGAAATTCATATTGGAGCCAAAGCAATCTTGAAATCATTATGAACTATTTTATAAGATATGTGAGGGAGCGGAGATAACAAAATAATTAGAAAATCCGCAGTTTATATTGTTACCACCAGAACTCAAGATTAAAAACAAAACCATTAATAACTAATGTCCTGCATGTTTCCTTTCTTATCTTCATGAAATCTTTGTGGAAATGCTCTCTATATAATCTAAAGGCATCTTTGATGAATATATGAAAAGGAAAGATTTTCCAAATAAGTTTATCTTCCACAACAGACAACATCTTGGCAGTCATAAAATTGACTGAAAGGCACAGAAGTCTTCTCTGTTTAATGTTTGTTGATTTTTTAAAAATATTTGATCCAGTTGTGCAAAATATAGTCTTAAAGTATTCCTTTGAGAGTCTCATTTATATGTTCAAATAATCTAAAATCACCTGATAAATGCAAACAAAGAATCCATTTTGTTCCACAACCTTCTGGATTATTAACATCAAATAAGGCAGAATAATGATGATGATGATGATGATGATGATAGTTATTATTATATAGTGTTTTAAGGTTTGCAAAACACTTTACATGTGTTATCTCATCTGAACCTCACAACAACCTTGAGAGGTAGGGTGCTCTTATTTCACAGATTTTACAGATGAAGAAATAATTTCAAGAAGATTAAATGAGGTATCTAAGGTTAGTTATTTAACCTATCACATTCAAAATTTGATCTCTGGTCTTCCTGACTCCAAGTTCAGCACTCTACATTCTATATTTCTTAGTATAAGAGAGAGAGAACAGTGCTCATCAAAAAGTTCAAATGATAAATTTGGAGCCGGAGGACCCAAGTTCAATTCCGGGCTCCACCACATACTATATACATGACTTTGGACAAGTTACTTCAACCACTCTGAGTATCAGTTATCCATATGGAAAATAAGGGGATTGCATTAAATGGCCTCTACGATTACTTCTAGCTTGAAATTATGATAGACATCATGCAAGGTTCAAATAGACAAGAATTCCCTTTAAATATTACTATTTCTAGATACCATTGTGCTGATTGCATCAAGTACCAGACCACCACAAGGGTTTGTCGCTGAGGTCCATGATTGCCCAAGAGAGATTGGCCTGACAATCCTTAATAGAAAAAACTGAATGGATCAAAAATGCCCATTGCTATTCTTTCAGCATGCTGTTGGATGACCATTCGATTGAATCATTATATCAACACATATATCTGAGACAGCCACTATAGATAAAATAATTAATCAGTTCCAGAAATGAATAATAGGAAGGCAGCAGGCTAGAATACGTTTTGGGAAACCAGGCCTGCTTTTAATGAACCCAAGCATCTCCCTGACATAAAAGTCCATCTTGTTCATTAACAAGAATGTTCTCCTGGACATGTTATTTGGTCTCAAATCTTTGAAAACTACAATCTCTGAAGAATAAATTTCCAAGTTATCCTAAGGGTGATGGGAAAATATACAGTTGGATCAAGCAGGCTACATAATATTTACTTTAAAAAAAGAAATTTATTTACTTTTAACATTCATTTATTATTTCTCCCTACTAAATAAATAAAAAATTGAATGATAAATAAAATAAAACCCTCATAAAAATATGCATATTCCAGCAAAACAAAGTCCTACATTGGCCATGCCCCCAAATATCTACATTTTAAGTCCATCATCTATCTCTCTGGCAGCAAGTAGCTAGCATGATTCATGTTTACCACTGGCATTAATCAGATTTCTAAAATCTTTTAAAGTTGTTTTTTTTTAATTTATGATGTTGTTGTCATTGTATAAATTGTTCTTCTAGTTCTCCCTCTGCATCAGTGAGCTCACAGAGAACTTCCCAGTCTCATCTAATTGTCCATATTATAATTTCTTACATGGTGCAATAATATTTCATTATATTTATATACTGTATGGTATAATAATGTTCTATTACATTCATATACAAGAATTTGTTTGGCTATTACCCCATAGATAGATGCCTCCTTAGTTTCTAGTTTTAGGGCTACTGTGAAAAGGACTGTCATAGATATTTTGTATATATGGGCTATTTTCTTCTTTCTTCTATCTCTTTAGGGTATAGTCATAATAGTGGAATAGCTGAGTCAAAAAATATGGACAGTCTAGTGAATTTGGGAGTATAGTTCTGAATTATAAAGCATATTTCCAATGATCACCTGCTTATACACAAGAAGAGGTATAAGAGATTTCATCTAGAAAAGATGTAATTGGCAACAAAAGTGGGCTGGTCATGTGGCATTAACAGTAATAGTAGGTAGATAGCCCATATGTGACACTGGGACCCACAATACATCAGAACTCCTAGATGAAGACCGTTAGCATGTTGGGTGGCTCTTTCATAGAGCATCAATGGGACAACAAAGACAAGAATCATAGAATATGAGAAGGCCTAAAGAGTTTACATTCTACATCAATAGACAGACTTCCCACATCAGTGAAATCCCAAATTCACTGAAATTTTGAGTAAAATAATTAGAAAATGATAATGAATAGAGACACTGTGATAGAATGAATTAAGTGCTGGACCTGGAGTCAGGAGAACCTGTACTCAGAAGTGTGTTGGAGCAAGCTACAACAGGCTCTTATGAGCTGGTTGTTAAATTTCCAGTGTGAGCCTTTAAACCTGGAAAATGGGCAAACACTACAACTCAGGGCTTAAATGACCATTTTTTTCATTGTCTAGATTTAAGAAAGTGATGGAGAAAATATTAAAGATGCAGATTAAACTTAAAGGTTCCTGCCACATTTTTTTCCAACTGGTTATTAAGCATTTACCAACACATTCCTGCCTTCATTCAAATTGCACCTCTGACACTTGGTATCTATATTACCAACAAAGACATGTTGTTTAACCTTCAGTCCCTCCAGGCAATTTTATAAGACCACTAGCTTCAAACAAGATGTTGATTTGCATCAGTGGAGAGGTTATCTACACCAGGCCAACAATATCACAGGAGTAGACCAAAAAAAAAAATTGAGAGAGAGACTAGAGAAAAATATATTCTCTACTCTCTCTCTCTCTCTCTCTCTCTCTCTCTCTCTCTCTCTCTCTCTCTCTATATATATATATATATATATTATATATATATATATATATACATATATATATACATATATATATATATACATATTATATATATGTATATATATGTAATGTATGTTATTATTCCAAAGCTAAACTTTTAAAAAATTTTTGTTCATATTGACAACAAAGGCCTTGTCATCAAGTTCCTTACCCTTTCCACACACTACCCTGGAGGAGTGGTATATGTAATTTGTTTACCACATATTAAATATGAGGTTCTTAACTTGAGGGTCCATGAGCTTTTTTTAAAAATTGATTATAATTTGAATATAATTGGTTTCATTCAAAATCCTATGCATTTTATTATATGCATTAAAAAACATTATTCAGAGAAGGGTGCAGTCCTCACCAGACTGCCAAAGGCAGCCATGGCACAAAAGAGGTTCAGAACCCCTGCACTAAGCCATTGAACCCTCCCTAGGCCATCCCACTCTTTCCTGGATGTGAGTTGTGCACATATGACAGCTGGACCTGGAGGAAGAGGCGAGTGGACTGGGAGGAAGGCCAAAGTAGCTGAATTTCAAAGGGGTGCAATTCCTGGCCACACAGATACTTCACTTGTGAATAATAATCAGAAATTGATTATAGAGATAAACAGCTGAGGAGGAGCTGGGGTGGAAAAAAATCAGACCTTCCCACCCCTGCTTGGAAACACTTGAGGCAGAGGTCTAATAGGCACTACCCTTATTGCTTACAGACTTCATCTTCTCCTCAGCAGGAGATCTCCGAAGACACTAGGGATGGTATTTTGGAAACAGGAGCCATTCTGCCCTTGTGAGGAATTACCCATGTGCTTAGCAATGAAAGTTATTTCTGTGTCAGCTCATCAGATCAGAGGTAGTTGGGAAGTCAGGACCCACGTGAGCAAGTCCTATGTCTTTAGCTGATGAAAAGGGCTTGGAATTCTGCCTGATACAAGCTCTTATGCCCAAAAAGCCAAAGTATGCCTTATAAGCAACTGCAAGATCTGTGAATTTTTTTCTGCATCAGAGCTCATTATGGAGCTGAGCTCACCATTAGTAATCCCACTGAAGTCTAATACCAAATAGCATTAGAAAGATCTTATTTTCCAGTCAGTTCAAGCACCCAGTTTTAATTAAACCCAGCTTATTATAAAACTAGAGAATACAGTCTATCATGTTGGGTCAGCACCCTGCCCATTCATTCCTGGAATTATTTCTGTAAGATTTTTTTTTCTTTATCAAAATGATTGAGGGCACAAATTCAGTAGATCAGCTTAACTGTATCCCTTATGTATATAACCTGAAATATTTCAGTTGCCCTACAAAAGCAATAAAAACCATTCTAAATAATTGAAGGTTTATGACAAGCCATATAGTCAGTGAGGGAATAAACATTTATATGGCACCTACTATGTACCAGGTGCTGCACTAAGCATTTTATAAATATTATTTTATCTTCACAGCAACACTAGAAGGTAAGTGCTATTATTTCCCCCATTTTACCATTATTCTCCCCAGTTGGAGAAACTGAGACCAACAGAGGTTAAGTGATTTGCCCAGGGTTAAACAGCTAATAAGGGTATGAGGATGAATTTGAATTCAGGTCTTCATGACCCAAGTAGGCTATGAAAATTATCAATGGCAACTTACAGGAAAACCTTAGCAGAGAGGTAAGAATTATTGAGGTCACCTGGGACTGGGAAAAGGTGTGGGGCTAGTCATTTAGCAAAATGAGAAACTAGAAGGTAGATTGTCTGGCTAACACATTGCTGTTCCCAATATACTAAAAGAAAAAGAAGAAAAAGAAAAGAGGAAGACCATTAGCGTATTAGATAGGTTTTCTATGGAGAATTCAAGGGATAATGTGGAAAAGAGCAACACAGGATGAGAAAGCGTAGAGAGGTTATGCATTGTGTAGTTGCAGGGATCATCCACACTGATGGGTGACTACAGATTTGTCATATTATCAAAGTAACTCTAAGATGCTGCCATGTTGAATTTCTATCTATTGCTTGAAGGGAAAATGTGATATTACAGTAGAATTTCAGTGTTATCCTTTTCAATCACAGGAAAATCCCTCCACTCATTCCTACCCCTGTGCCTAAAATCATTCTCCTTTTACCTGAAATGCCCTTCATTCCCCTCTCTGCCCATCAAAGACTTGACCATTCTCCAAGATCCAATTCAAGTCCTACCACCTCCAACAATCCTTCCCTGACTACTGTAACATTTACTGTTCACCTAGGTCCAAACTTGATCATTTGCAGTCTTCAATTTTTCATTCTCCAGCACAAAATTCCAACTGGGTCATTTCATCACACCTATATTCTAGGCTATGAAGATGAAAGCAAGCTCAAGAAGATTCTGGAAAAGTTTAAAGTCTCAGTGACAGATTGTGGCCTGCAGACCAAGATCAGTCTGCTAAGTATGGAGAGGCCCTTCATCAAGAGAACCTTCACTCAGTGACTCTTTGGCCATGGCAACTCATGAATCATAGAAGAATAGAAAATGACACTCAGTCATGATTCTTTTGATTCCTTAGTAAAAGTGACAGACTGTTGCAAAGGTAGGTAAAGTCATAGAGTTTTGGGGGTTTATTAGCATTTATTAGAGTCATAGAGTTTTGGGGCTAGAGATGTTCACTTAATTTTGAGATCCTTTCCCAATGACCAATGAGTTGATATATTACTGGAATAACTGAACATGCCAATATTGACATTCACATTATAAATACAACCTAAGGAGGTTGCAGCTAAATGCAAGGATGAAACTTGGGTTCTCCTCTGGAAGGCCTATAAAAGAAATGGCAGACCAAATTTCATAGTGTGCCTAAAGGCAACAAGAAATGTGATTTTATGAGACACTTAGTCATCTTGACTTACAGTGCTCATGATAAGCACTAGTAAAACGACCACCTTGAAGAAAATTATAGCTTATGTGCCAACATCATTGGAGAGGAGGAGATAGAAAAATTCTACAAGAATTCCATTGTACTTTCTGGACTTTGTGATTTCAATGTGAAGATGGACACAGGGAAAGATACTAAAAATAAATTGTTAAATATCCTTCAAGATTAAGAAATCAAAACAACAATGACTTGTAGATTACTCAGTGGTCTCATGTTTCCGTATCATGAATCATTTCTTCAAAAAGAGCACATGAGGGTGCTGGATTTAAGGAACACTGAACAACATAACCAAAAAATGAAATTGACAATAACTTAACAGATAGGAAATGACTAGCTGGCAGGGTGGGAGTTACTTGTTTATATATAATTAGGCTACTTACTAGTCAGGCGATAAGAATTATTTAAGCACCTACAATGTTTCCAGGTACTGTGCTAAACACCGGTATAAAAAAAAAAAGGCAAAAACATTACCTACCCTCGAAAAGCTCACATTCTAATGGAGAAAACAATATGGAAATAACTGTACAAATAAGACATATACATATATACATACATAATATATATGTATATACATATACATATATATTATTTAGCTAGAAGATCAAAGGAAATAACACATTAGAAAAAATGCTGAAGATGAGAAGATTTTCAATTACAATAGCTATAACTTGAAATATTCAAATAAGGCTGAAAATGGGAATTGGATAACGATAACGTATAATGATTTTGTCACCATTTCTTTTTTTATATTCTACCAAATCACATGTAAAAACAATTTTAAAAACTGAGTTCTAAATTCTTCCCCTTCTTCCCTTCCCTCCTCACTGAGAAGGCAAGCAATTTCATATAGGTTATACATGTGCAGTCGTGTAAAAAAACATTTCCGTATTAGTCATGTTATAAGAAACAACACCCCTCCCAAAAAAACTAGAAAAATAAAGTTTAAAAGAAGTTTGCTTCAATCTGCATTTAGATTCTATTAGTTCTGCGTTTTTTTTGTTTTGTTTTGTTTTGTTTTCAGAAAATGGATAACATTTTTCATCAAAAGTGCTTTGGAATTGTTTTAGATCATTGTACTAGAAAGAATACCAAAGTCATTCACAATTGATCATCATAAAACATTGCTGTCATTGTATACAAGGACAATGTTCTCTTGGTTCTCTCATTTCACTTTACATCACTTCATGTAAGTCTTTCCAGGTTTTTCTGAAAGCATTGTGCTCATCATTGCTTATAGCACAATAGTATTCCATCACAATTATATATATGTTCAGCTATTCCCCAATTGATGAGCACTCCCTTAATTCCCAATTCATTGCCAGCACAAAATAGCTGCTACAAATATTTTTGTACACATTGGTCCTTTTCTTTTGTTTTTAATCTCTTTGGGATATAGACCTAGTAGTGATATTGTTGGGTTAAAGAGCATACACAATTTTATAGCCTCTTGGGCATAGTTCTTTGCTCTCCAGAATGATTGGATCAGTATACAACTCTACTAACAGTGTATTAGTGTCCCAATTTTCCAATATCCCCTCCAACATTTGTCATTTTCCTTTTCTGTCATATTAGCAAATCTGATAGGTGCAAGGTGGTTCCTCAGAGTTCTTTCTATTTGCATTTCTCGAATCAATAGTAACTTAGAGCATTTTTTATATCAGAGAAACTTGCTGTAAATTTCTTTTCACAGTTATGATTACTGTGTATTTCCCACCATTCTATGTTCCCCATTTATCCTCCTCCTCCTCTCTCTCTCTCTCTCTCTCTCTCTCTCTCTCTCTCTCTCTCTCTCTCTCTCTCTCTCTCCTTTTACCCTGTCTCTCCTTGAAAGTGTTTTACTTCTGGATTTTGTCACTATTTCCAACTGGAATTGTGCCAGTAGTATAAAGTGATCACCACAATAAGAAGGCCAAAAAATCTAGAAATGACTCAAGAAGTAAACACTTGCTAAATGGGACAGGACAGACGAAGAACAATAAAACACAAATATTATATAATAGCTATTTTTTTACTCTGGAGAAGAGATAGACAAATGTTTATTCTTCATTTGTTGGGGAGATGAGTGACTATGGCTATGCAATGTTACACACACTTTTCAATATTGTATACTTTGTCATTTGGGTTTGGTTAGCTCTTTTCCTTTATCACAAGGGAAAGAGTATAGCCAGAAATCACTATGATTTTTAAAAAAAACCCAAAAGGTAACATTAACAATACTGAAATGACAAAAGAAAAAAATATATATGTAGTGGGGGGAAATGAGTTTTCAGAAAGTTTGGCATAAAACTCAACTAAGCCAGATCATCCCAACAGCATTTGATGAAGCCAGCATAGATGAAGCTGGAACAATAAAAAAATAAAAAAAAAATTTAGCACTTCTATAACAATCTATTTTCATTATCAATGATCATAGAACCACCACATTTTGACTCTAACCACCTAAGTCAGTACTCACTGTGCCAGATGAGGAAGTGATCATGGCACTCAAAAATATGAAAGTGGTAAGAGAAGCTGTACCAGACTGAATACATACAGAAGAAATACACGCTGTAGGGAACACAATTTAGTAAGCTGGAGTAGTCTGGTATAAACTGGGACCTTTTGGCCAGAAGGAAAATAGGATTGTATTTAGCAAATCAAAAAGCACTTTCTTCAATCCCAAACTATTGCCTGGAACAAATTCATTTTTGTAAAATGAATATTCTCCCATTGATGCTGTATATATACTAATCATCAACACAATAATCTCTGGAGATTCAACATTATAGAGGACCAAAAGGGCAGTCAGTAGATTACTACAAGTTTGGGGTAGGCAGAAAGCAGCATTTGACCAGTGAGAGTTCATGCCCAAAAAGAGGCGAAGGGATCCATGAAATACATGATCAGAAAAGGAGATACATTGGTCACATGTTGAGAGTGATGAATAACAGATAATCTGTTTCACTGGTATCTATGAGATATTACAAGTCCTGAAAGGACTACCTTGGAACATTGGAAGAATTCATGGCACAACATAGGCAAGCATCTCACAGGATGAGAAATCCTACATAGGTTGAAATCTACACCATTGGAGGGAGTACTCACATCAATGAGCTCCCAATATTTTGAAGTATAATGGCTATGACTTCTATTGAAGTGTTGTTGTTCATTAATTATTTCAAATATGTTAATTTAATCTTTCCAGCTAAGATGTCAAGTATGTGAGGCAGAAACTACCTTTTATACTTGATCCACATTTGCTAGAGCACCTAGAACTGGGCTGAACACATTGCAGGTGTTCAATAAATCCTTTGTTTTATCAATTGATTTTTAATTTTTTCTCATATGGCTGGATAAGATCATTCCATTCAGTGCACATTCAGCAAAGGAAATGACCCTGAAACTTGTGGTCAGTATCAACAGTCATAAGCATTCTCTTAGCTAAATAAAAGCGAGTCTTTCTGATTTTGTTTTTTTCTCCTTACTTTTCTATCCTTTTCATGTAGTTCTCACATTTAATGAAATGCTGTAGATGGAAAAATAAGGTCTCTGTTATGGATGAATTATTTTTTCTCTAAAGTTGTCTCAAGGTTAGATAGTCAACACCAACAAATTACATGGATGTGTCATAGTACTGAATCGCATTATATTAGATCATTTGTGAGTACTTGCAGGTGACCCAAAGGGCAATGGAAAGACACATGGGGCTATAAGTAGCTATAGGAAATTATAAAAATGATTTATATTAAAAATGTTATAAAGGACATCATACAAGATGCACTGACCAGAAAGAAAGGCAACGTGCAAAAGTAGGCACAGGATAAGTCTTAGAGCCAGGGTGATCTGAGGTCAGGTCCTGCCTCTGACACATACTAGCTGTGTAACCCTGGGAAGAGTAGGAAATCTCTCAGTGCCCAAGACGATTCTCTAAAACTGCAAATTGCAGAAGACTTGCCAATCTGCATCCTAATAATTGTTAATAACAATAAATTTATAAGTTCAGATGCCCTATCTTCCTAAAAAGACCAGAAAAAGGGGGGATGTAGTGAAAGCAAGGGAGAACAGATGAGCAGGCTGAGGGTTATATAGGTGTCCAGAAAACATATTTTTTAATTACTTAAAATTATCAAGCCTTCACCATTTTTCTCTCTCCCAGCACACCTCATGAAAGAAAGAAGGAAGGAAGGAAGGAAGAAAGAAAGAGAGAGAGAGAGAGAGAGAGAAGAGAGAGAGAGAGAGAGAGAGAAGAAAGAAAGAAAGAAAGAAAGAAAGAAAGAAAGAAAGAAAGAAAGAAAGAAAGAGAAGAAATGGGAAGGAAGAAAGAAAGAAGAAGTGGGAAGGAAGTAAAGAAGGGAGGGAGAGAGGGAAGGAGGGAGGAGGAAGATGGAGGAAGGAATGCTATAACATATAAGCACAGTCAAGCAAAAATACACAATGAGCACATCAAACAATGCATTATTATTTTACACATTGGTCCATCATCAATTTGTCATGAGGCATTCTTTTTATCAGTCCTCTAGAATAATGAATCATTTAGATATCAGATTTTTTAAGTTTTTCAAAATTGATTGATTTTTATAATGTTAAGTAATAAATTGTTCTACTGGTTCAGCTTACTTCATTCTGCATGATCTTTCCATATCTCTTTGAAACCTTGTCTTATTTCTTGCAACAAAACAGTACTCCATCACATTCCACAATTTGTTCAGCTGTTCCCTAATTGATGGACACCTCCTTAGTTTCTAGTAGCCACCACAAAAAGAGCTATTATCAAAGTTTCGCACAGAAAGGATCTTTTCTTCTTTTTTTCTCTTTGGGGTGTCCATAAAATATTAGAAGTCCCAGAGGAAGTCCTGGGTCCACTAAAGAGAATTTATGGAAACAGATGGACAAGGATAACATTAAATGAAAGGGTGTGAATGGGTCGTAATTTGTAGAAGGATAATCTACACTGATAAGATTTTTGTTACTATCTAAAACTTACATAGCACTTTAAGATTTGTAAAGCACTTTACAAATATCCCAGTTAATCCTTACAACAACTCTGAGAGGCAAGTACTATTGTTATTCCCATTTTATAGAGGATGAAACTGGGGCACAGAAAGGTTAAGTGACTTGCCCAGTGCCACACAGCCAGTAAATGTTAAAGTCTGGATTTGAACTCAGGTCTTCCTGATTTTAGGTCCAATGCTTTATCTACTATACCACTGAGCTGCCTCAAAGTCTCTGGAGGACTGGAATATGGTAAATATCAAAGGAGAACCATTGAAAATGTCTTTAAAAAAACAGACCTTTGGCAAAGCCATTCAACATGTGTTCTAAGTAATGTTTAAAATGTGTATTTTTACTCATTTAATTTTGGTTTGAAGGGGTTCTTGGGTTCTTGAAATAGAACACAAACTCTGACAGGTCCTATTAAAGAGAAAGGATTTGAATGATCTCAGACAATTCCAGAAGACTCATGAAGGAAAATGCTGTCCACATCCAGAGAAATAACTATGGAGTCTGAATGCAGATCAAAGCATATTATCTATCCTTTTTTTGTTTTTTTTTCTTTCTTGTGGTGTTTTACTTTTGTTTTAATTCTTATTTATAACATGACTAATGTTGAAATATGTTTAATATGGTTGTATGTGTATGTATCTGATTGCATACTGTCTTAGGGAGGGGAAAGGGGAAGATGGGAGAGAAAATTTAAAACTGAAAATCTTATAAAGGTGAATGTTGAAAATTAAAAATAAATAAATAAATGTTATAAAAAGAAAAGAAAAAAATAAAGCTCCTTCTCTCACTAGAGAGAGAGAGAGAGAGAGAGAGAGAGAGAGAGAGAGAGAGAGAGGAGAGAGAGAAAGGCTTTGAGTTTTTCCCAAAGATGGACTGATATGTTCATTCATCTTGATGACCAGCTTAGCTAAGCTCAGGGAGGCTCATCACCAGGATCACCACGATAATCCCTGGCTGTAGAAACTTTCAACCACAGCAGCTCTTGAAGATCATCCATTAAATGATAAAGGAGTTGCAGCAAAATCATAGATCTATGAAGAATTGATGAAACATTAGAACAGAAACCATTTGTTAAAATAGACTCACGGGTCAATAAAAGCCATCAGTCACCAGAGCTCCCCTTGGGCTACAGTGGAAAGAGTGCTGATTAGATAGTCACAGAACCTGAACTCCAGTCCTAACTCTGTCACTCAATACCTGTATGACCTTGGTCAAGTGACTTAACTTCTCTAGGCCTTCAGTGTGTTCAAGTGTAAAATGAAAAGATTGGTCAGATAATCTCTGAGCTCTCTTTCAGATCTACTTTTGATCCTTTCATTTTTGTCTAAGACTAAATCTAAACCAGTCTAGCATTTTCCACATACCCAGTTGTTTACACATTGTCTCCTCCATTAGAATGTGAGCTCCTTGAGAGAAGGGCCCATATTTTTGCCTTTCTTTATATCCACAGCACCTAGCACAGTGCCTGGAACATGTGTTGATGTTGTTCAATTGTTCAGTCGTGGACTTTTGTCCATGGGGTTTTCTTGGCAAAGATATTGGAGTACTTTTCCATTTCCTACTCCAATGTATTCCCATTTTACAGATGAGGAAATGAAGCAAATAGGAGTTAAGTGACTTGCCCAGGGTCACCCAGCTAGTAAGTGTCTGAGGCCAGATTTGAACTCAGATCTTCTTGGCTCCAAGTCTTGTGCTCTATCCACTGCACCATATGACTGTCCTGCCTATCACATAGTTGGTGCTTAATAAATGCTTGTTGATGTTACAAGTCTAGTCCTGAGGATCCATAGGAAGATGTGCAACTAGTCTCCTCTTTAGATAGCACACAGAACCAATTCCCAGATAATCAAGGATGCTGCCCTACCACCAAACACCTTAAACTTTAGAATGAGCACTAGTCCATAACGCATTGATGCATTAATTAAAATCTATGCAAAATTAATTCAGATCAAAAGGACCTTAAAACTCTTCTAGACCAAAGATCTTGGCTTGTTGTGTATCTTGAACACCTCTCCAATCCCACTTTCCCCAGCGTTTTGTATTCTGGTGTGAAGACTATGGAATCCTTCTTAGAATAATTCTTTTAAATGAACAAAATAATACATACAGGATTAGAAAGGAAACCAATAATACCAAAACATAGTTATTACATTTAAAAAGCAAATTCCTGGGATCTATCCATGAAGCCCTGCTTTAGTCCGATGTCCTCCGTTTATAGTTGAAAAAACAACCATCCAAGATGTGAAGTGCCTTGCCCAGAATCACAGAGGTAGCAAGTGCTGAGGCAAATGGCGAAACTATTCCTCCATTCCATTGATAGTGGTCTCAGTTCCTGTGGCAAAAAGAAAAAAAAATCGTTTTGCAGTGATAACCCTAGCCAAGCTTAGTTAATCCATAAATGACCTACAAGCCATACAGCATGTGGTGGAAAGAGTACTAGAACCTGATCTGAAGACCTTGATTCTGTGGTGTGACCTTGAGCTAATGGGTTCATTCTTTTGGGCACTAGTTTCCCAATTCGTAAGAATAGGAGCTTAGACCGATGACCTTACATTTCTGTCCATATCTAAATTATATGATCCTATGATTTTCCAGTTTGGTAGGACTTATTGGAGTTTGTGGTCTACTTTAAGAAGGCAGAGATGAGAATACCTCCATTCCAGGCAGGGCAATCACAGTAGAAATTAAGTGGAGGATGTCTAACTACTGCAATTAATTTTATTTTTTAAATATGTATTAAGTTCTTATTTATGGGCAAGGCATTATGCAAGAAACTGGGAGAGGTACAAAGATAAATAAAGCATGTCCTTGCTCAAGGAACTTATATTCTGGAAATGGAGGAATAAAACATATAAAAACAAATGATACAAAATAGATTATAAAATATATAAAGCAAAGGTGCTGTGAGATTTAACAGGAGGAGAAAACCACTTCTAGCCATAATTGGCAGCATTTTTACTTTTAATAGGACGTGGAAGTTGCTGTTTTATGAAATAAATGTTGGGAAAATATAAGCATCAATCTTTGTGGAATCTGCAGGTCAAAGTCAGTAAAATCTAAACTTTCCCCCTCTATTCGTATCCTTAATTTTTCCCCCCTTTTTCACCATTCCTCATTGCTGGAGTAAAACAGGAGAGGGGAGATCTTTAGGTTTCTAGGGTAAGGGCTTATTCTTCTCATAAGTGTGTCTTTTTTATATCAACTGTACAAAGCATAGTATTATAATTTTGTTGATATATCTTTGTAGATACAAAGGAAGCCTCGTATGATGAGAAAAGCATTAGAATTGGAGCCCAGAATACTTGTGTTCAAAACCGGGTTCCTATATTTACTAATTGTACCATATTGGGCAAATAATTTATGACTCTTTGAGCCTTGGCTTATTTGACTAGAAAATGGTAATACCTGCAGTACCTTATGAGGTAGCTGTGAAGAATGCACTTTATGAACCCCAGAATACTATATAAATGTGAATTATTATCACAAGTAAAACACCAACTATTAGCTCAGTGGAGGTAGTAAACAGTTCATTCAAGCAATGATGGGCAAAACAGATACACACCCAGTAAATGTGTGCTGCCAAGAAGGGCACATAGAGAAAGTTTAAAAGTTACAAAACTTTTATACAATACACATATATCATATCTCAGGAGCCCCCACTAATGTCTTTAACTTTACTAGTCAGTCAGAGGACACAATTTGATGAAACAGCATAATAAGAAAGATAGTTTGAGGACATTTTCCTCTTAAACTTTGGGTACACTCTCCTATTAATACATATATCACCAATGTGAAGTTTGAATGCACACAGGCAAGATGTATGGAGTGGTGGACATTAAGACAAGATATAGAGGAACACAAACATATTACACATGCACTGACAGAACTCACATGTGGAAAAACAACTCTTACTTCCAACACTGCTAATGATGTCTCTTAGTAATGCTATCGTACTGCTCCTACTGGGCCTTCTCCAAGTAATTTGAATACATCCTCCACTCGGTACAGTTGTGCTGGGCATATAACTGCAGAGCTTCTCTCTGACTCCAGCTTTTGTATTCAACTGGAAGCTTCCACAGAGGTACTATTCCTTTGCTTAAGCTTTGTTCTTTTAACTAAGCAAGACCTCCCTACATGTGCAGTATCAGATGAGAAAGAAAAAAAAAATTCACCTACTTTTCTCTCAATAAAGAAAGAGAAATTCCCAGAAGCTTGGCTATGGTCAGTTTTGGTTTTTTGGGTTTTGTTTGTTTGTTTTTTGTTTGTTTGTTTGTTTGTTTTACAGAAGTTGTATTTGCTTTTAGGACCCAGGCTCCTACAGGACATGAGCCACACTGGCATCTCTTTTTTTAGATTTTTTTTAAAAATAAAATTTTCCTGTTAAGAGAGCCAGGTCCATGTTCCAAGACTGTTTGATTTACAATTAGAAAGTCCTTATAACTCCTGTTTAATGCTTGGCTGACAATCTGTACCATGTCACAATCATTTCAGAGATTGCTCTTTCAAGAAAATACAAGGGTCACCTAGGTCTGCCTTCCTCCTTCCAGTTTTCTAAACCCCCTCCCAAGATCCTCTTTGGCCTGGCATGCAAATAAATTGGAGATAGATCATAAACTAAGCAATGGGGACAACCTCATTGTCCTTCATCCATTGAGTAAATTCCTGCCTTTATTATGCATAAGTAGAAGGCAATCCACTCTCTAGGCTTTGAATCATCTTCTAGATGCAAAATACTTTCAAGAAGCACAAAGTACTTACAACTAAGGAGATCAGCAAAGGCCTTGGATAGGAGGTGATGTCCGATCTGTGCTTTCCATACCATTCTATGAGGCAGAAATAAGAAAAGAATGCATTCAAAATAGGGACCACCAGTGCAAAAGGACAGAGATGGGAAATGAAACATATTTTTATGAGGAATACTAGCAGACAAGTTTCACCGCAATGGAAACCGTATGAAGGAGAGTCATATGAAATAACACTAGAAGGCTAGGTGGGAGCCATGTTGTGAGGAGCTTTAAATACCAGGATGAGGATTTTGTATTTTTTCCCTGGAGTCAATAGGAGGCCATGGAAGATTTTTGAGTAGGAAAGCGACAGATCAGATTTCTGTCCTAGAAATATCAATATGGCAACAGTGTGAATAATGAGAGAGTAGAAGCAGATTTTTCTACCCATGAGATGTGAGGGGAATCTCACTTTTGATGGAACAAAAAAGGAAAAGCTACAAAGAAGATCCATCTGAAGCATAACCTTCTGTAGCCTTGGTGGTCAGTGTACAAAGGGCTGTAAACATATGGATGGGAATACTGTGTGAAGATTCAGTGTTGAATGTAAAGGGCACCATCCCATATGTATAATATTGGGAAAACAGGTGATTTTTCAGATAATCACAGCTTTCAACAGATTAACATTATCAAAATAATTCTCTTCTACATTTACAGAGCACTTTTCCACTAATTCCCCTGCTGCTGTAAGAGTTTACATGTGGGTTAAATGCGTATTTTATTAATTTATTAAAAGTCACCAGACTGAAAGGAACCTTGAGAGGTCATCGGATCCATCTCTTCTCCTCAGCCTATCTCTTCTCTTTTCCCTTCCCAATCCCTCAGCCAGGACCACACTTAAATGACCCTATAAAGATAAGAGCATTGCTTATATTTAAAGGACCTCAAAGGAAATTCCACAGTCTGTATTGGTATTCTATTTTGATGTTAAATGGCTTATCAAAACTGCTCCTTTTAGCACCACTCATTCTCTAAAAGTATAAGTTTATTCAAAGCAGCTTGCAATCTAATATGTGCTTCTTTTCCAACAATGTATGCCTAGCTAATATGATGCTAATTTGTAGAATTAATATGCAAGCTTCTCTAATGTGTCTTATTCAGTGATAGTAGATATTAATGGAGTTCAACATGGAGCATTACGACATGTGTTATTCTAGGTCATCTATTTTAAACATTATGCTCACAGGCCAGTCTGGGAACAAAATAGCATGGAAAACTAACAGGATCCCCCAAATAAAAGTTTTATCCTTCGGGTCAGCACAAATGCATAAAGTAACTTTGCAGAATAAAGATTTTAAGTCACCGAGAATTTAATAAAATTCCTGATCCATCAAGAAGGCACACTGAACATAAATGCTTTTAACTCAGAAGGGAAATTTGCACCTGGACAGAGGTCACTTCATGGCATATGGAAGGGAAACAGAATATGATGCAGTTACTGAATACATTCTGAAGAGCTTTGATTGGAGCACTTGTTAATTCTTTCACTGTGTCTGTCTGTCTGTCTCTCTCACACACATACACACACACACACACACACACACACACACACGTTCTTTAATTTTGCATATGGAAGGCACCTTCTGTGCCAAGTCAACTCAAAGCTGTATTTTCAGGTGAAGGAATCAATATTAGTGATTGAGGAGAACAAGTTCATCTGTCCACCTGATCTTGAAATATGACTGATGTGGTGAAACTGCATCGAGATGGATGGGGATAGAGATATGTGATATCCAAACAAGTGGGAATTTGCCAAAGAGGATTTCTGTTTTAATCAGCGCTAAGATTGCAATGCCACTGGTGAGTTACAAGGTCACCCTTCTGAAAGCTGCCCCCAACCATTTTGTTCATTAGAAGCACATTGCATTTCCTTTTCCTAATGGCTCCTGCTAATCTTTTTTTTTTTTAATTTCAAAATGGCAGAACTGACGGAGATTAGAGGGGAGAGCAGTTGATGGTCCCTAAGACATCTTTCCAAATACCCGGAGTACCTGCAAATGGTTTCTTTCTCATTTCAGATGCATGCTTCATATAGCCAAAGGCTAGTCCACAGGCAAAAATGCACGTTTCTGGGGTGAGGTGTGCCCTGCACAATGTAGATTTGCATCTGGGTTTTTAGAAAATGCCAAAGGAGCACTTTTTAAAGTAGAGCTGAATCAAAGGCCATTGATGTGCTGTTAGGATAATCACAGGCAAAACCCATTAATGTAGGCACAGACACAAGGTAGTGTTAAATATACCTCGCCTCAGCTGACTCATCCTCAGGTATTGAGGTTTTCAGTGATTTGTTAAAAGCTCTGTACCTTCTAAAGACTGTTTACAAGCAATTCATGTGAGATAATATAACAGGCAAAGGCTGGGTTTTGAATAGCAATAAAGAAGGTCCACAATCATGTAGTACTTTATAGCTTACAAAGCTTTCCTCAAAACAGTAAGAAGACTTGCTTCCTGTGTGATCTGAGGCAATTTAACCTCTCCAGACCTAAGTTTTCTCATCTGTATATGAGGGCATTGGGTTAAGATGAATTCCTGACTTATTAAGATAAATTTCAGCTCTAGGCCTAAGATCTTTAGTTTACAATTATACTTAACCTGCAGGTTTATAAAGTACTCTCTTCACAATAACACTGTGAGTTATGTTATTTATTAGCTTTGTTGTGGTGGTTTTTTAAAAAATTTTGTTTCATTGTTGCTTGTTTGTTTTAGACCAGACCCCAATGAAGAAACTTCTATCAAGGCAGCTTAGCACCCTGTCCCACCCCAAAACTATTAGTCTCAGATGACTGCAAGATGGCAGTGGAGGGGCACTGAGAGGTTAAATAACTTGTCCAGGGTCACACAGTCAAGATGTGTCAGAGGCAGATTCTAAGATGTTCTTTTTGTTGAGCCACACTGGCACTGCCTCCCCCAGCTTACTACGGAGGAAACTGAGGTCTAGAGGCTTGCGTTTACCCACACAATCGGTGCTCAAATCGACCTCTGCTGACTCTAAGTCCTCTTTTTTTTTTCTACCAGGCTACCACGGTGGGGGGGGGGGGGGGACAACAACAAAAACCAAACAAACAAGTGAACGTCACAAACAAATGCCCTTTGCTTGGGATTTGTGGGATATTTGGACACATGGCTTCTATTTCCTCCCTTTGAGGTTTAGGAAATCTCTTCACTTCGTTTTCTGCTCTCTGTGTCCTCTAAGTGAATAACAACTGCGCTCTTTCTTCATAATCTTTTAAGCGCTATGCACACAGCAGGATTAACAAAGTTCTTCCTGCTACCATACAGCACTGAGTCAGCAAAGTCTGCAGCACTCCTGCGTTCTTGAGATTGGTGGACAGGGATCTGGTCCGTGGGGTTGCTGGCATTCATTATGTTAAAATCAGCAAGGTCATCTTCTCATGTCATGGCCCAGGAAAGAGTCCAATGTCTAGAAATACAGCACCAACTGCTGCTCTCCCGTCTCTGTGGCTTAAAGAGAAGGCCTGACTGATGATTTGTCAGTCACAATAGGCATGATTGGCTGTCTCCCTCAGCCTCTCTTTACCTCTGCACGGTGCTGGTTCTCCATTGCTTGTTTAAGATCAAGGTTCAACTTCTTCTAGGACCGGGGTTTTGAAGCGGGCTGGGAAAGCCTGTGGACCTTTACTCAAAATAATGTTTTGAAATGCGTAAAATGAAATAGTTAGGATTGGAAAGGAAGCCAATATATCAAAATAAATTTGTAAAGTTAAAAAAAGTTCAAAAATTAACCCCAGGGTAAGAACCTCTGTTCTTAATATTCCTAAGTATAATTATATCCCCTTTAAGACAGCTATTGGAAAATGAGTGAGGCCATGGCTATTTGGTTGAAACTACAATGTCTTTAGTAAATGAAAGCAAGTTAGATTTGAAGGAGGGTGGAAGAAACAAATTCAAACACATATGGGATAAAACATCCAAGAAAATCAAATCTAAAATTTTCATACTTTTTTTTTTGGTTTTGCACACAGGAAGAACTTATAAAATGAGGAAGGAAGGAAGGAAGGCAGGCAGGCAGGCAGGAAGGAAGGAAGGAAGGAAGGAAGGAAGGAAGGAAGGAAGAAGGAAGGAAGGAAGGAAGGAAAGAAGGGGGAAGGGGGTAAGGAGGGAAGAAGAAAGGAAGGAAAGAAAGAAGGACAGAAGGAAGACCTTTTCCTAGAAGGGTGGGGAATCTTCCCTTTTGAAGAGCCTTTCTCTGGGAATCATTTTGGTTTTGAGTCTTCCTTTACCTTCTTTTGTCTCTCCCTTATTTTCTCTTACTATAGACATTAACACTCAAAACGTTAAAAATCAAGTGTTTGAGTATGGGGTTGGGGGGAGTTGCTGGGGAATGAAAATGACATGACTCCTGAAAGGCACCACTGAACACACATAGCTACTTGACACCTAGTATTCTGTCACAGTTCATTACATTGGCTTGTCACAAGGTACAAGTATTAGCTATCACTTCAAAGCAATCAATTTAACCTGAAATGGGTTTTGATAGAGTATTAATGTAAATCATTGTACTGAAAATACTTATCATGCCCCTTAAATCTAGCACAAAATGGGGAAATGAATAGAGTGAGAATCTGACCCAGAGTAAGTAAAATTTAAAAATAGCATGAAAAGGTAGCCATTTTACTTATATAATTAACCAACATCTGTACCTCTGGCTACACTTCAGTGCTAGAACAAGAAGACATCACTGTTCTTATACAGAGCTCACAAGAAAAATTACCTAACTAGGTCAGGAAGTTGTTTTTTTTCCGAAGATCCTGACCCAGCTTGACTGGCCTACCTTCCCCCACATAATGTGTAAGCATAATATGTATGGAGACCTTACGTTGTACATATTTAGTTTTGGTGACTGCAGGTGCATGGTAATCCATCAACTGTCAGAAAAAGGTTATCAGTAAGTGATGCTAGAGTAGATCCCATTTTCTCCCCATGTTTTGTTAACCTACCACTCTGGGATAGCTTACCGGTGTTCAAGAAACATTAACCCTAAGAAGAATGGGGAATATAATGACTATACTTTGTACGTTAACGGACTTGGATCATAGATTTTGAGATGAAAGGGATCTTAGAGATCACCTAGTTCAATCTTCTCATCTTACAAATAAGGAAACTGAGGCCCAGGGAGGTTAAGTGATTTGCCAAAGGTATCATGTGTAATAAACGTTAAAGGCAAGGTCTAAGCCAGGTCCTCCAACTTCAAATCTAGTGCTCTTATCACCACACATGGCAGTTTGAAGGTCAGCCAACTGGGGTCCAATCAGGTCATGAGGGAAGAGATACACTTGCCCTCCTAAACTTTAATAAAAAGAAGACATTAGAAAGGCAGCTGCTCCAATTCACTCAGGCACTGAGTGTGGATTTGTAGGAGACGCAATATACTGAAAAACGAACAAACAAAATCAGTGAGTATGTGCATGCCACGTTGCATTCTTAGAGCTCAATGAGAAAGCCAATGATATTCTTAAGAAATCCTCAATGCATTCCACCTGCTAAACACATAGATTATAATAAGATTGAATTTAAATTGAACATTTATTTAGCACCTACTCTGAACTGTGAATGAAGACAGGTATATACAGAGCTTAGCTTAAACGAGGTCCTTACCATCCCAGGACTTCCTACAAAGTAGGAAGGTATGATATATCCTGGATAAATATTACACAGAAGTGCAACCCCAAATGGGCTTTTGCTGGATGGACCATTATTCTATCTTAGGAACTCCTGGCAACTGGAAGTAGGAATGGGACACTTATGATCTTACGGCTTGCAAATAGCCTTTAAAACGTGGGACTAATGCTTTCATTAAATGCTTTGTTTCTGCCTCTCCCGAGCAGGTCACTGTAAAAGAACAATAAAGTAACAGGTGTCTGCCCATCACAGGATGGCAGAATAGTCAAAAATGCCCAGCATGGGAAATTGTTGGCTTGGCCCATGCAGTAAAAGATATTTTCAAATGGAAACCACATTTTTTTCCCCTTCCTTGTGATCAAATTGTTTGTCTGACCTTGGACTAAAAGGGTGTCAGGTGATTTGAGCATTATCCAGTGTTCTCTCTGCCCCTCTCCTACAGAAATTAGAGTGAGTGAGAAAAAGGCAGAGTTCTCTGAAGATTAACCAGGCTAGTTCACTAAAAACAGAAATGATACATTTATTATAAGTAGATGACAGCCTTGGCATAGGTGGCTGCATGATCTTTATCTATTTTGAAATTCCTTTCCACTTTAATGAAAGGAAAGGAGAACCCAAATTTTTGAGAAAGTCCACATTGAGCTAACTAAATTTTGTCACCCAAAACAATTATATCCAGTTTGGGGCAGATGGTCCAGGGATGCCAATCTAGTATTCCATAGATCATATCTGACTCTACCTCTTTTAGTGGCCCCAAATATTGGGCTTGGAATACACTGGCACTGGCTAATTATATTTTATTTTTGCATAATTGGTATTAAGACTTTTTGAACACCACATGCAAATTCATGTAAATTGGCCTGCACATTTATGCAAAGTAATATGAAAATGGATCCCTTGGTTTACCAAGGAAAATAAGGTTGTTTTAATGAAAAGGCTAAGATTTATACTTAGTTATATGATTATATCTACTGAGCTCAATTTTAAAGCTAGTTCATTTGCTTTTCTCAAACCATTCCATATCGTTCTCAGTTTTGTTGGTGTAATTATCACTAATAAAAGACCAGTTCTGTTTTCTATTGGGTTTTGCATCAGGCATTAGTTTCATAAAGCGAAATGGAATATGTTATTCTTTTGAAGGGGACCTTGTGCATTACAAATTAGGCAACATTAGGCCAAAGGGTGACAAGTCAACTGTAATTGCCTAAAGGGGATATGACTCATGCATGCCATAGAATATACATCAACAAAATCTTTCACCATGGTGGCTGAAAGTTGAATGACTATGCAATGAGTAGAAAAGGCTGGTAATAGTGCCAAGAAGTTTGTGATGTAGATGGATATGCAGTTAATGTCATAATAAAACTATTGCTAAGATGCTTGAGACATAGATGTACACGTAGATAGTCAGTATTTAATAAAAATGTATCAAGGAGTATGGTGAGCAAACTTAATTAATGGTGCAGAGATAAAATATTGCCAGGTTCAATGACATGGATATGTACAAAGTCAATGGGCTGTTAATTTGTGATGGACAACCCTCAAAAGTTCAAGAGAATCTGTCTTAATAAACATTCGGCCAATCTAGCAATAATCCAACCCTCTAAAACTGATAGTAGAAAATGTGGTTTCAGAGACAGAACTCTTTTGAAAACTTTTTAACTTTCCTTATCAGGGTAATATTCGAGGTGGGTTTGGGGTTGACTCACTTTTCAAGTGCTCAGGATTTCCGGTCTAGCAATTATGATTTTTTTTAATGTCCTCCACCATTACCACTGAATACATACACTCTTCTATTTCACTGCCTACCATAAAATATTCCAGCATGTTGCCCAGTACTATTTAAAGACTGTCATCTCCTATTCAAGAAGTGGGTGGATGAATTGATCTTTATAAATAGAGGGCTGAATTCTCACACCTTGTTCTTCCATAGCGATAAGTAGCTAAAGGCCAAATTTCTTCTCACAGTGTGAAGTGGGACATATAAGCCCACAACCATTTCATTGTAGACGTTCAGTAATGCTGAGAATTTTTTGCTTAAATTATCTGGATAATGATCTGATAATTGCCTCAGTTTATATATATATATATTATATATATATTTGCTAGTATGCAGGACACTGGATATTGTTTTAAATAAATGATTTGGATATAATGCGCTTTATATGGCTCTCCCATTTTGGTGAAAGACCAATTAGTTCAGAAGGTGCTTGCTCTTCCTTTTGGCAACACTAGAGTTTTGCCTTTAATCAATTAATTGATCAACAAATATTTCACCTAGGATCTACCAGTCCTGAGCCAGATAAGAAAAAACCAATCTGAAGTTCTGCAGTCTTCATTAACATTAACCAACAGGAAGAAATCATAGCATTATACAGCTGGAAGGATACTTAGAAGTCATCTAGTTCAACTCCCTCATTTTACAGAGGAGACTTCCGAGGCCTTGAGAAATTAAATGATTTGCCCAGGTACAAAGCTAGTTAGCAACAGCATTGGGCCTGAAATCTAAGTATCCAGGTCCATGTACTCATTTCACTGCCTTGTTAAGAAAACTACTATTGGGCCTAATCTCCAAGAGACTTCACAACCAAATTGTCTTCAATGTCATCAAGCCTCTGCCCTTCAGGGTTAAAAGCAATTATATTCTGAATGTTGCAATAGACCTGTTTCTCCCAAACCCCTCATAATAAGTTTCTGTCTCTGTCTCTCCCTCTGTCTCTCCCTCTTTCTCTTCATCTCTCTCTCTCTCTCTCTCTCTCTCTCTCTCTCTCTCTCTCTCAATCTTTGACAGAAGGAAAACATAAAGTTAAACAATGCTATAAATATGACTATAGATATATACAGATAAGTGAATAGAGTCCTGAAATTAGTCAAGACCTGAATTCAAATACTGCAGCTGACACTTGATCAGCAGTGTAACCCTGAGAAACTCAATTAACTTCTTTTATCCTATTTCCTCATCTATAAAATGAAGATAGCAATAACACCTACCTCACAGAGCTGTTATAATGATCAAATGAGATAACCTTAAAATGCTATAAAAATGTTATCTATAATTATTATTATATGGAGCTTTCCTATATTTCATGTATTTTATATATTATATACCACACACACACATTTAGTGAACACATTCAAATTAAATTCAAGAGATATTACACTGGAATATCTCAATACACCAAGGACTTGTGATCAGTCAGTGTGGGAACTTCCTTCAGGAATTCTAGTGGGAACCCAACCATAAATTATGATCTTGTGACTTGCCCATGGTCACATAGTTACTGTCAGAAGCAATATTTGAACAGAGATTTTCCTAACTCCAAATCTAACATTTTCTAGAAGTGCTGGGTATTCGGAGATAGAAAATGACATGAGACTTAGCTCATTGAAACCCTAGTTTGTTCATCTGTAAAATAGGGGTGATAATATTTGCACTATCCCACATGTTTTTTTAAGAGAAATTTTCATGAGCTTTAAAGTGCTATATGAGTCTGAGCCATTATTTATCAGCGGGAGAAGAGAATCTACTCTTTATGCCTGGGGAAATACATTGTATGGAGTCTTCCAGGCAAGAAGGAAAATGAGGACTATTGAAGGCAGAACTGAGGAGTAAAGGGAGGAAATTTGTTCTCAGTTTTCTAGTTTTCATATCTGAGCCCCCTTTTCTCCTTCCAGAGCTGTCATTCCCTTCTCGCTGCCCTCTTCCAATTGGTTTTAGAATTCTTTATTTCTTAGAGGGAAAAAAAAATCTGATAAACTTGTTGCCACAGAAGTGTCCCTTTTTCCCAAATCCCAAGAGTATTTGGACTTGAAGAGAAAAGGCTGAAGGTAATGACTAACCATATAATTCCTTGAAATGGTAGCAGTACAATTTCAGGCATCTGTGGAAGACATGAAAGTGATAGAATAGGAGATAAAAGTGAGAAAAGTAAGCCTCTTCAATTTATTTTAAGATTTATTTTACATTTTTCTTCATATCTTTCTTTAATTACCTTAATTCTTCTCCTTTCTGCCCTACCTGGAGAGCCTTTCCTTGTAAGAATGAATGAAAAAGAGAGAAAACTGAACAGTAAAGCAAAATAATTTGTTTATCAGTTCCCAAATATATTGGCACCTACTTTGTTTCCTGTTCTTTGTTATTACAACCAAAGCATCAGTATATTCAGTGTCACATCCATAATCTCCCCCCTCACAAAAGAAGTCTTCCCATGTTTTTTTCTATATTTTCATATTCATCATTTCTTTCTTAAAATAAATTTTATTGATATATTTTTATTTTATATCAAGGTTCTCCTTGTATCCCTCCCCCATTCCATGCCCTTATAAAAATAAGAAAAAAATAAAAGGATAAAAAGAAGAAATCATCAACACCAATCAATACACAGAAAAAAAAATCTGAAAATATATGCAATATTCTACAACTGTGGATCTTTCAATTCCATAAAGGAAATGGAGGAAGGTAGGAGAGTATCTTCTGATATTTCTTCTCTGGGACTATGATGGTTCTTCGCAATTTTTCAATATTAATTTTCAGTTGTTTTGTGGTTGCTGCTCTTTCCACTTACATTCTTGTAGTCATTACATATGTCTGTGTACATACATATATACATATATGCACATATATACATGCATACATGCACATATAGTTTTCTTGGCTTTGCTTTCTTTCCACTCTGCACCAGGGCATCTAAGTCTTTCCATATTTCTTTTTGTTAATACCTTCATCATTTCTTGTAGTGTTGTGACATACCACAATTTATCTAGCCATTTTTTAATTGATGGTCATCTACTTTGATTCCAGTTCTCTGCTACTACAAAAAGTGTTGCTATGAATTTACTTGTATGTATGGCGTGTTGCTTTCTAAGTTGTACCTTCTCGGGGTAGCACTGAAATCGCTTAGTCAAAAATGCTATACCACATTTCAGTCACTTTCTAAGCATACTTCAATATTACTTTCCAGAATGTTTGGACCAGTTTACAACTTCACCAATAGTATATTAGTGTGTCTGACATTCCACAAGCCCTCTAGCATCAACTACTCTCACCTTCTGTCATCTTAGTCATTTTGTTAGATATGACATGATTTCTGTGGTTTTGATTTGTATTTTATTAATGATTTGGAGTAACCTTTCATATAGATATTAATAGTTTATAATTCTTTTGAAAACTGTTGATAGCCTCTGTTCTTGCTCTTAGGTAGTTGTGTTAGTTCCATAGATACTTTGGTTTTTAAAAGAACTACTTTATGCTAATTTTTTTAAAATTGAGAGCTTTTCTTCTTATCCAAGTTGCATTGATTTTGTTGTTTTCTCAAAAGTTCTTCAAATTAATATTCTTGAAAAAAATCTGTTTTATAAATTTTGTGATCACCTCCATCCCCTGTTTAGTTAAAGACTCTTCCCTAATCGTATTTGGAAAAGGTATTTGATCTAGCTTTCTTCTATTTTTTTTCTTTATGATGTGATCATTAATACTCAGGTGACATCCATTTGGAGCTTATTGTGGCATATGAGTAAGATATTGGTCTAAACCTAATTTCTCACAAATTCTTTTTCTAATTTTCCCAGAGATTATTGTCAAATAGAGAGTTCTTCACCCTAAGAGCTTATGTTCTTATGTTCAAACGCTAAATTATTCTTCAATTCATTTTAATTTGATAAACATTTATTGATTACTAATCGCATATAAGCCACTCTGCTAGGCATTGGGGATACAAAGGGGGAAAAAAAACAATTCTGCCCTCTAAGAGTTTGTTTCTATAATTCAAGTAACTTGTACTCTACTTCCATTCAAGGGTATACCAATAAGCAAAGACAAGATACTTTGAGAAGAGACTACTACCTAGGTTTATTAAGAAAGATTTGGGAAGGAGGTAACACCTTAGCTAAGAATTCTAAGCTTAGAATCTGTATAGAAAAGAATGCATTCCAAGTATGAATCACAGTCTGTACAAAGGTACAAAAGTGGAAAATAGAATTCCAAGTTTAGCGAAACTTAGGTACCCAGTTTGGCCAAAATACAGAGTACACTCAGGGGAGAAATGGGAAATAAGTCTGGAAAGGCAGGCTGGAATCAGGTTATGAAGGACTTTAAATATCAGACTGAGGATTTTATAATTTATCCCAGTGATAATATGTAGCCACTGAAGCTTTTTGATCTGAAGAAATAACATGGGGGCAGCTAGGTGGCACAGTTGGAGCAGCTAGGTGGTGCAGTGGATAGAGCACTGGCCCTGAAGTCAGGAGAACCTGAGTTCAAATCCGACCTCAGATCAAACACTTGACACTCACTCGCTGTGTGACCCTGGGCAAGTCACTTAACCCCAACTGCCTAAAAAGAATAAAAATTTTAAAAAAAATAACATGAACAGACTTGCATTTTGGGATATCCATTTGATGGTTCTGTGGTAGATAGACTCTGGAGGAGGGATAATGGAAGCAGGGAGATCATTTAGAAGGCTAACAAAGGAGAAAGATTATGTGAGAGCTGGCAGTTGACTACCACAAGATTCTGAACCCAGGAACATTGACAGGTGGAGTGAAGAGCAAAGACAAGGAGGCTCCTGAGTGATGGCAGAAAGAAGAGTCTATGTAAAGCAAATATATGCCTCCTTCTTCTCTTGGCCAAGAGTGTCAGTTGGAGGTAAGAGAAGTTACACCTGACATTGGAATGAGTGGCCAGGGATGGATGCAATACCTTCAGGGGTCAGAGTAGAGAGCCAGATTTCTGTGAATACAGAAGGACGTCTAAGCTCTTTTTTTGGTCGTGGCTTTCAGATAGTCCAATAATTTTTAAATCCTCTCTCTCCTGGATCTATTTTCCAGGTCAGTTGTTTTTCCAATGAGATATTTCACATTCTCTTCTATTTTTTTGTTCTTTTGGATTTGTTTTATAGTGCCTTGATTTCTCATAAAATCACTAGCCTCCAATTGCTCTATTCTAATTTTTAAGGAAATATTTTCTTCAGTAATCTTTTGGACTTCTTTTTTCCATTTGGCCAATCTTTCTTTTTAGGGCATTCTCCTCATTGGCTTTTTGGACCTCTTTTGCTATTTGGGTTAGGCTATTTTTTAAGGTGTTATTTTCTTCAGTATTTTTTTGGGTCTCCCTTAGTAAGCTGTTGACTTGTTTTTCATGATTTTCACATCACTCTCATTTCTCTTCCCAGTTTTTCCTCTACTTCTCTTACTTACTTCTCAAAATCCCTTTTCAGCTCATCCAAGGCCTGGGACTGATTCATATTTTTCTTGGAGGCTTTGGATGTAAGAGCTCTGACTTTGTTGTCTTCTTCTGGTTGTATATTTTGCTCTTCTTTGTCACCAAAGTAAGATAATATAGTCTGACTCTTTTTGGGCTGCTTGCTCATGATCCTGGCCAATTACTTGAGTTTTAAACTCTTTGTTAAGGTAAGAGTCTGCTTCCAATGTGGAGAATGTACTGTCTCAAGCTTAAGGGGTTTATATAACTGTTTTCAGAGATACTTGTAGGGACCTGTAAATTTTCAGTTCTTGTAAGTTGGTATGATAAGAGGCAAGGTGTTTATTCCTTTTCTGGCCTGTGCTGTGGTCTATTAGTGACCATAAGCACTCCTTTCTGTCCTAGAACTGTGAGGAAGGTTTCCTGTCTACAGCCACTACAAGCTCCATCATGCCAGCAGTTCTCCTCACCCCAGGACCCCATCCAGAACTGTGACCAAGATGCAATCATGGGCAAAGCAAGAGATTCTTGCCTCAGCACCAGCAGAGAGATCCCTGCAATCCCCCTCTGATCAGCCACTGGATTCCCCCTCAGTCTGTGGGCCAGAAGCTCGGGAAGCAGCTGCCCACCCCAGGGCTGTGTTGGGGAACTGGATCTGAGACCCCACTTCCCTCTCTCCGCACTGCAGAAACAGACTTTTCCCACTGACCTTCTAAGTTGTCTTTGGCATTCTTGGATTGAGGAGTCTGGAAACTGCCACAGCTGCCTGCGATTCAGTCCTCTGAGGCCTGCTCCAGGGTTGCTGCAGCCTGTGGGCCCATGCCGTGTTGCATTCCGCTCCCAGACCGGTGTGATATACCTTTCTGATCAATCATCCTGACTGTCTTGTGCTGGAAATTTGTTTTACTCTGTCTTTTTGTGGGTTCTGCTGCCTTAGAATTTGTTTAGAGCCATTTTTTACAGGTATTTGGAGGAGTTTGGGGGAGAGCACAAACAAGTTGCTGCTTTCACTCTGCCATCTTGGCTCCACCCCCACTCAAGTACAGAAAGATAGAAAAAAATGTAAGAGGAAGAGGTCTCTGATGAATGGCAGTTTGTTAAGAATAAAACAGGGATTCTAGAGGAGGAAGATAGGACAGGCCAGACTCTTGAAGCTAAAGTAGAAGGGAATGAGAGAGATGAGGCCAGAAGTAGAATTTTAACTTCAAGACTCATCACAAATATTAAAAGGCACAGAATAATAGGAGTGAGACAGTTCTGGAGAAAACTCCAGAGCATATAACCATCTAAAGGACTATTACATGTATTCTTCCCCATCCCATTGCCAGGTTCCCATAGTACACATTCCAATGTCCTATTTTCTTTCTTCTCTCTCTTACAATTGATTTCATTTTTATCTTTAGCAACTTTCTTTCATATGGGCCCTTCATCACCACCTTCCTCCTCTTCCTCATTTTCCTCACTTTCATCTATACATGGAAGAAATTTCCAGTGTGAGGAGGCTATCAATCCACCTACTGGTCTCTGTCTGGTTTGTGTGGTAGGGGAGGAGGGGGAAGGAAGGAGGAATGGATGGTTGCTGAGTTGTTATGGTGACAGTACAGAGTAGGTCCAGGAGGGAAACAAGGTAATGATAGTAGCTTGTACTTACATAGTAATGTACATTCACAAAATGCTTTCACAAACATTAGCTCTTATGATCTTCCTAACAAATCTGTGAAGTAGGTAAGACAAGAATAATATCCTCCTTTTACTCATTTTTTTGAAGCAGTAAGCAGAGGTTCAATTAAATGGCTTGTTCAAAGTCTTACAACTAGTATGAGGCAGAGCCAGGATTCAGTCCCAAGACTTTGAATTCCAAGTACAATGGCTCTCTCCATTTCAATACCTTGTTTCTTGTCAAAATTTCCTCTACTATACACAATTGAATATCATAGAAAGTGTTTTGGAGACAAAAGTTTAATGGGTTGTTTTAAAAAAAAAACTCTCCTACTATTACTAAATCATCAATGGAAGATTCCCCTTACTCCCTATTTATATTACTAGGAAGAATCATCATTTAATTGGAAGATGTATCATCCAGTGTCAAGTACCTAACTTTGCTTTTTAAAAGTCCTATTTTTGTTTTTGTTTTCCTAAACTATCTGCTCACCTAAATGGTTGGGTTCTTTTGACATGAGTCACTGGAAGTCTCGAAAGGTCTTGGGCAGCCTATATTTTATGTTCTCTCAAAATCTGAATCTACAATTGCTTAGAGTCAATAGAACACTAATGTGGTGCTTCTTTCTCTCTTGTCTCCCTTCCCCCATCCTGTGATGGTGTATTTTCTGAGGAAGAATGAGGCTAAAAGAGGACTCAACAATGCTCAGAACTTCTGTTAGGGTCAGGAAGACACTATTGCCTACTGGAGGAAGAAGAGAGGTAAGAGTTTGAGGATGGACAAGATGAGTTGAGGGGTTGAGCCTGCTGAAAGCCAAGCATCTGGCTTATGAAAATTTTGCTGTCGTTGCTGGCGCCAGTCAGCATTATGTAGTTCCTTGATCACCAGGGACTTTACGAGCTGTCTTAGCCTATTTGTGCTTGAACAATAACTCTAACTGTTCATTCCATGATTTCTACTATTTGTAGAAAACAGTAAACTGTGCCTGAAAAATCAGTGCATAAAAGAGATATTAAAGCAAGGAGATGGAATGTAGAGGAACTAAAAGAGAAATGCAAAGCAGCCTGGGGAAATGCAGTAAATCCAAATGGTTTTCAAAAGGGGGACTGGGGGAAGAGAGAAATAGTTAACATATAACTGAACTGAAAGATGCAAATAAATAAGGAAATTTCTCATTCAGAATCCATTTGGAGGTTGTATTTCTTGCTAGGCCCACAGCTTATTATTTTCCTGTTTCTCATTCCCCATTTCTTTTTGTCGGTATGATGAAAGCTTGTTAAAATCTTATTTGCTTTTTCTCGTTCTTTTAAAAATTTTTTTTTGCCTCCACCTTCAGTGCTAAATTACATGGAAGTAAAGTAAATAGGGGGAAAAACTTCCTCCACAAAAAAAAAGCCACTGCAGTGGCCCAGTTTTACAGATACTGTAGGTATTGATTAGCTTGTGGTTTATTCAGACTTGATGGAAGAACAATTGGGAAATAAGAAGGAATCTCACCCCTAAAAGGTAAACTGCAGTGCTCATGCATAAATTTTAAGAATTTCTAGAAAAAAAATGGTCATAGCTTAAAAAGAGTTACTACCTGGAAAGATAAAAAAATAGCTCATCCTCCCAAAAACACTGGGAGAGGAAAATGCAGGTCCCTTGCCACCTTTGCTGCTGGCAAAGAAAGGAGAATCTGGCCAGCCCTATCTGTTGTCACTTGTGAAGTAACTGACAGTCAACATACAATCTTTCAACGAAAAATGTCTCTCTCTCTTGTTTTTTCATTCCTGATGCAAAATGGATGGTTTCACAAATGAACAAAAAAAGTCATCACCTTGTGATGAAATTTACATCAAGTTGCTTGAGGAGAAGCCTTTCACAAATATGGTCCAATCTGTATTTTTCCAGGTTGATTCCATATCTCCTGCCTCCACTCTTCTTCTCTGGTCCAGTCAGGCTGATTTGCTTGGTATTCCACTTACCAGACAATCTGTCTCCTGTCTCTGTGTCTTTGCCTAGGTTTTTTTCTCCAGACTTGGTCTTGGAGGTTAAAGGATTTACTTGAGTCATATTCTACAAGAAGCCTTTCCAGATTTCTCAGTTATTAATATTCTCTCTATATCTCTGCCAAATGAGGCAATTAAGGATGGTTAGATCAAGTACACAGAGGAAAGAGAGGGCAGAAAGACATCAAGGAGTAGCTAATAAACCAGTCTGGCTAAAAAAAAAAATAGAGTTCATGAAGGGGAATAGTATAAAATAAAGTCAGAAAGGTAGATTGAAGGATGATTGTTGAGGGCCTTAAATGTCAGGCTAGAGAAATGATAACTGATCCTACGGCCAATGAGGAGTTACCATCAAACTTTTTTGAGCAGGGCAACAATGTGATCACAACTGTGTACTATAAGATGATTTTAGCAACTATGAAGGCTTGATTGGAAACCTGCAGGAAGACCATTTAGAGGCCTTTTGCAAGAGTCCAGGTAAGGAATTATAAGGGTTTGAAATACAATCAGGAGGAAGAGTCCAGTGAAGGAGGCAGATGAAAGGCATATGATGGTTGTAGAATAGGTAGGAATTGGCAGCTATTTGGATGGAAGTGCTCAGAGTGACCAGGGAGATGTCAGAATCCTAGACGACTCCAACTTAGGACGTATTGACTTGCTGCTGTTGTTCTTTACTCTAACACATACCTGTGATTAGGTAGCTTGAAAAAAACCAGTTTGGCTATGGAGTTCTATCAGCTGAGACCCAGAACCAATTGATTCTAAATGGGTTCCAGGTATTTGTATTCTGGTTAGTCCTGCAGTCTCACTGAACACCAAGGGAATTGTTCAAAACCACCCACCAATGAGATTCATCATTACCGTCCTCAGGAGCATGTCATGCTACCCAGATCTGAAAGCTATGGCACTAAAAATTTACAGTGTTAGATCAAAATGGTAAGTATAATTTCAGTTGTTACCCATTTGGGAATGAGATGAGTCTGTCTTCTTCAAATAAACAAGTTAATATCCCTTTCCTACACCCACTGGAACTAAATATAACCTCAGTGATAAAAGCCCCTCAAAAAACCCTGTAATGGTGAAACACTTGAGTCCTCTATCTATCTATCTATCTATCTATCTATCTATCTATCTATCTATCTATCTATCTATCTACCTTTTAATGAAAGTTTTATTTGCACCCTCTGTTATTCCCAGAAGCACATCACCAAAGAAGATGGAAAGCCATGATTTATCTTCCATTTGAAAAAAAAAAAAATCTGCAAAATAAAATGAGCCTCTTGATGCCGGAATTGTCATCAATGATGACTTTGACAAAATGAGCAATACATAATTTGCTAGCTCCCTTGCGAAGCTAAAACAGATTGTCAAATAAAACAGTGGAGGAGATGCATATGGGCTAAGTAGACCAGCTTTGAATATGAACCCACGCAGGTGGCAGCTTAGTAGTGGCTCTAAGAAGGAGGACTGCCCTAATTTGGAGGGTCATTTACATTTGAAAATGTTCATTTCTAAATAGCGAGTATTCCCTGTAGGAACAGAGGACTGATACTGCCAAAGCCACAGCTATTTCTGTTTCTCAGTAACTCGAACAAACCATACAGCCCAAGGCAAAGCAGAGTGGTTTATACTTCAACAGAAGCTGCCATTAATGGTGGGTTTTCAGAATACAAATCAGTAACATATGAAAAGGGATCCTGAAAAACAAATCAATCCCTTTATGGTAAAAGATGGATTTTCCATCAAGAGAAAGCATGGGGAGTGTACTGATAGGTATATACTGTGTGCATCTTAACAAATGGCCTTCAAATACCTTTATTAATCTTCATATCTGAAATCTACTACATAAGCTACACAATTATTTCAAATCTGCCTTTTACAAGTCAGTACAAGTTTTCTCAGAAACATAATCAAAACTCTTGCATTTCCTAAAGATTCTAGTCTTTTACCCACATCAAGAGACTCTGCTTTTCCAAAAATTCCTGTGTTAAATTAGTTTTCCTGCAAAAAAAAAATATCTTCAAAGTTGGAAACTACTGACAACTCTCTATAGTATCTTTGTTATCTACCTAAAATAACATTTGTGTTCCTGGGGATAGAGTTTTAAAATCCATTCTAATTATGATGATATATCCTTCATACAAGTCTTTCAGAATGTAAACTTTTGAAGGTTCATGACATGGAAATTTCCAGACATCTTTTCTTCTTCCTTAGTTAGTCTTTCCTTCTCAGATGAGCATCTCCTTATGTAAGTATCCAAGAGTGAAGAAGTGCTATTTCTTCATCCCCTCCCTCCTTTCCTTATTCTCCCCCTCCTCTGAGCATTTATTAATTTACTTTTCTCTATAATCAAATTAACTAATATGTGGATTATGGGGGCAAAAAGGAATTATTTGTTTATCTGTGTCTTCTGTCCCCTTCCACTACTGTCCTCCCAGGAATTATTTTGCTTTCAACTTAGTATCCCAGAATTTAGCACAGTCCTCAGTGCTTGGCACATTAGGGGGATGTGGGTGGGGGGAGTGTCTAGAGCTGTGATTTCATTGGTGGGAAACTGCTCTTTATCAACTTAGATTGTTTCCCAAAGCATTAAGAGATTAAAGTACTTGTCCAGGTTCACCTAGCCATTGTATATAAGAGGTAGGACTTGAACCCAGATGTTCCTGACTCTTAGGTCAATTCTCTGTCCTCTATGACATACTACCTGGAACATAGTAGGTACTTCACAAATGTTTGTTGAATTGCTTTTTCCTAAAATCACCTAGACATCAAAAACAAAAAGCTACAACAGCAATAACAATAAATAGCATTTATGTAGTGCCTCCTATGTGCCAGGAATTGTGATAAATGTATTATAAATATTATAGTATTTGATCCTCACAATAATTCTGGGAAGTAGGTGCTATTATTATTCTCATTTTAGTTGATAAAAACTGAGGGAAATAGAAGCTAAGTGACTTTCCCAAGAGTCACATAGCTTGTGCTTGATTTGAACTCGTCTTCTTGATTCTAGGCCCAATGCTATATTCATTGTACCACCTAGGAGAAAAATATTTAGATGACTAGGAGATCCAGAAGGAAATGATGAACTTGAATAATTTATGACTAGGACAATTTGAAGATATCAATTACCCATGATCTTCAGGATGAAACAAAAGGACTGACGTGTCACCTTGAAACTTGCAATGCACATTGTCTGAATGGTTTCTCCTTTTCCCTCCTGCTCCTTCCCTATAACTGGCATATGTAGTGCCTTACAGATATAGTAATAGAAAATTTAGAGTCTGGGCTAATGAAGGACATGGTACAAAGTGCAACCCAGTTGCTTCCCAACAATAAGCATTTGATGTCCCATCTTGAATGACATCAGAAAACTTCAGTAATTGAGGAAGGAAGACTGCCTAACCCCAGAGCACAACTTTTTATGAACACTGTATGGTTCATGGCCCACTAGGGATCTTTTAAAAGCAGAGTATTGGTGTTCAGTAAGTTTACCTTTTTGACAAATGATTGTTTTATGGTGTACAATACTCCCTGCAACATTTTTATAACTGCACACAAGAATGATGAAATTATATGCTTTTTTGTTCATTTTTGGCACCTTTCCCCTTACTCTTTCATGACCTAAGAAGCTTAATTTTCACTTGGGAGAAGAACACTCAGTAAAAAAAGATACAAAACCTTGAGCTGATTGGTCAAGAAGAGAATAGCCAGAAGAATAGTTACCCGCATTCCGTGTGAATGATGTTAACACCATTTCTGACAGTGAGTTCATCCTCAGCCCGCCCATGACCTGGGAACCGATGGCTTCATTATGAAATATGATCCAAACTCATTAGGGAAAATGTTCTATAAAAATGAAGAGTTGTTTCTGCCTTTATCTCTAGACTTTTTTTTCCCTATTGTCCTGCTGGGAAACCGAATAATAAGCACAAAACATTTCATGTGCTGCCCATGATGCACTAACGCGCACACACACACACACACACACACACACACACCCCTCTAAAGATTATTTCATATGGAAATTATCGTGCAGCCCATTAATTGCCTTCTCTCTGAGGAAGAGAAGGGTGAAATGTATTACAGAATCAGTTCAGAAGACACTATGCAATTTCTCCTGACACAGCGCATTATAATCTGAGGAAGACCATCTTGTTGTAAAGTCAGCAAAACACCACAGAACTCAGAAAACCCCTGCCTATGCACCTCTGGCCATTTCCACAGTGAACATATCTTTCTTCTTTGTATTGGAAGATTGTGCTACTGACACTACTATCAATGGAGTCTGATGTGGCTGCAAAAAGGTGAATGTATGACCTGGAGTCTTATTCTCCCAAGCGTCCATGCAGAAGCAAGAATGACAAAAAAGCTGTTTCTATAATGCTGGACCCTCTTTGTAGCTCCATCCCTTCATCTTGCAAGCTATATAAAATGCTTCATTCAGAAGGAGCCAACTCAGATCCATCGCTGTACTAAGTGCTTCTGCTGGGACCTGTCATTTCTCAGAGTGTTAGAGGCATGCCCCATTTTCTTAAAGTCACATTTCAAAGTATGCTAATCCCTAATTTATTTGAGATCACATCGCTTGAATAAATAAATGTGTTTTCATTTGGTACAGTTTTATTTTTGCCATATAGCAGAATAATAACAATCTGAAGGTTGCACCCATTTAGCACCTACTGAATACCTAGACAGACACAATGAAGCAGAGGGAATTTTACACCAGAAGATTGCTATCTCTCACAATTTAACAGATGCCAAATCTCCATACTACATATGCAAAACCCAAAATGTGCTTTTTAATTCAGCAAATAAACCAGAATCCGAGCACCATCACAGACAGAGATATTGTCCCATAACCACCCAGACATAACGTTGATCCATAAAAATTTGAGAGCTACATTTTTAACAGATGTGGCCATTCCCAATATTCATAACCACCAATCTATGCAGAGTAAAAAGCTCTTGGAATAGAGAGACTCAGCAGAAAAAAAATTAAAACCATGTGGAAACAGGACGAGGCACATGTCACCCTCATTGTCCTGTCTGCTACTGGAGTTATCCTCTATTAAGCCTACGGGTGGATTTCCATTATTTCATCCACCTATGCTATGGTCTGACAAACATTAAACATCAGACAGTAATAGGCTATCAATTTATTATAGATTATTGACCTCTGAACACCATCTAACATAGGAGGAGTACAAGTACAGTTAAACAATATTAATCCAACTATCTGTGGCAGAGCAGCTAGGTGGTGCAGTAGATAGAGTTGTGGACCTGGAGTCAGGAAGACCTGAGTTCAGATCTGGCCTCAGACACTTACTAGCTGTGTGACCCTGGGCAAGTCATTTAACCCTGTGTGCCTCAGTTTCCTCATCTGTAAAATGAGCTGAAGAAGAAAATGGCAAACCATTCTAGTATCTTTGTCTAGAAAACTCCAGATGGGGTCATGAAGAATCGGACATGACAGAAACAACTGAACAACAACAACAAAAACTATCCGTGGTAACACGGTGAAGTGAATCACAGGATAGCCTTGGAATTGAGAAGGGTTGGGACAGAGGCTAGCTGTGTGCATGTGGGCAAATCACAGTTATTTAACTTCCAAGTGCCTCTGGAAATCTATGTTCCAGAGGAGCTGCCTATCTATCTACATTGATGGAGAGAGTTTCACCAGATTTCTCTTTATTAATCAAATCACAAGTACAGAATTTATTTTAAAAGCCTAACCTTTACATGGTGTGAAGTGTGTAAAATAAGCTTTTATTCAAGCCACATGAAAACCTTCAAAGGTTGGAATCATATTTCATGTATTATTATACTAATTTTACAGATAAGGAAACTGAGGCTCTAAGAAGTTTAGTGACTTGTCTCTCCTGTCAGTCCTCAAAAATCTACTCATAAAGAATTATCTCGGTTCATGTATATTGATACCAGATGATAAGAACTGAAGTAACTCACCTATAAACTCTCCTTTTTATTTTGACATAGATAGGGCCTAACTGCTGGTTGCATGTTTACCCAATGTAAGAAGGTACTCTGGCTTGTTTATATTAAAAAGACTAAGGGTTCTTTAGCCCACAAACAACATTAAATGCCAAACGTCAACTACCAGGCTTTGAGCAAAGCAAACATCTGAGTTTGCAGTCTTTCCACACTCGCTAACTGTTCCCTCCCAGCTTTCCAGTCCAGGGGGAATCATCCGCTCAAACTCCAAAGATCAGAATGCCCCCAAACAAGCAGGTGTCATAAAAATAAATGGAGTTGTTTTCTAAGAGGGACAGGAAAAAAAGCCCAACAAATATATATGTGTGTATATGTGTGTGTGTGAGTGTGTATATATACATATATACACACACACACACACACACACACACACACAGGTGTGTATATGTGTATATATACATATATAGTGCACATTTTTGGTGGCAAAGTATCTAATGATTGTGAGCTCTAATCAGAACTAGCACTCTGACAGCACTTTTGAGTTTTCTAGCTCCTTACTCCCTGCTATGCATTCTGTAATCTGGGGACAGTGGTCACTTTCCTATGTGTCTGCACCTCCCAACTCTGCATTTGCACTGGCTGTCCCCCATGCTTGTAAAGCTCTCTCTTCGTGCCTTTTCCTCCTGGATTTCCTGGCTTCCTTCAGGCCCAGCTAAAATCCCACTTTCTCTAAGAAGCCTTTCTAAATTCCCTCTTCATGCTAGTGCGTTCCCTCTGCCATGATTTCTAAGTTTTCCTGCATACATCTTCTTTGTACATACTTGGTTGCATGCTGCCTCCTCCATTTGATTGCGAACTCCTCGAGAGTAGAGCCTGCTGGATTTTTTTTTCCTTTTATTTGTATCCCCAAGCAGTTAGCATAGTGCCTGGCACACAGTAGGTGCTTGATAATTGCTAGCTGACTGACTTTAAGGCTTGTAAAGTACTTCATATACATTATTTCGTGTGATCTCCACCATAACCCTGCGAGGTAAATGCTACAAATGTAATCATTCCCATATTTACAGATGAAGAGAACAGAGTTCAGAAAGGTTAAGAGACCTGTCCAGGGTCACACAGCTGCTCTTCTGAGGCACAGGATTTGAATACAGGGAGGCATTTCTTATTCTTATTCCAAGTCCTGTGCAAAAGCTCCTCCCTAACAAAGGTAGGTTTATAGAATCATAGATGTAGAGCTGGAAGGAGCCTTGACGTGCGCTAGTCCCAATCCTACATTTTACAGATGGGGAAACTGAGGTCTAGAGAAGTTAGGTGACTTCTCCAGTGCCTGACAAATACTAAGCACTTAATAAATATTTGCTTATTGATAGAAATCTATCAGTCTGGTTCTCCTCCATGTCCGACACCTCCTTCTCAGTGTTCTTTCCTGAATCTTCATCCAGAATAGTTCCACTGTGGGTGTTTCCCAAAGCTCTTACACTATGCCTTCTTTTTGTTCCTCCCTCTATACTATCTCATCTGAGGTCATTGGTTCCCATGAGTTCAATTAGCATCTCTCTGCAGCTAATTTGTAGATAGATAGATGAATAGGTAGATAGATATGAGATACTTATATAATTATAGATAATATATAACATCATTATATATAATAGAATAGAATGTGATATATCATTTATATATTATATGTCTATGTATATATTATTTATAAAATATGTGTGCATGTGTACACATAATTTATATATTATATATTAATATACTTATATACTATATATAACATCATTATATATAATATACTAATAAAATATGTTATTTTTATAGTATGTATCTGTGTATATATTATCTTTATAAAGTATATATATAAAGTATATATAAAGTATATATAAAATATACATGTATATATATTTATAAAATATGTGTGTGTATATATGTGTGCATATGTACATGCACACACACATATATGTATATATACATATACATAAATATGCATACACACATCCCCAGTCTTTCTCCAGAGTTCCAGTCCCGCTCTTCTGGACATCTTGAACTGGGAGTTTCGTTGGCTTCTCAAGCTCAACACATCCAAAACAAAACACACGGTCTTTTCTCTAAAGCCACTGCCTCTTCCCAATTTCCCCATTATTCTTGAGGGTACCATGAAGCCCTCAAATTCACACACTTTGGGGTCATCTTTAACTCCTCACTCGCACTCAATGTACATATCCAAACCATCACCAGATATTGTTTCTACTTTCACATCTCCCAAACATTTCTACTTTCTGCTCACTCAGACATCTCTAAAGCACAGGTCCTCCTCACCTCTCACATGGATTGCTCCAATCGCCTTCCAGTTGGTCTCCCTTCCTTGTGTCTCTCCTCACTCCAGCCCATCCTCCACTCTGCTGCCAAAGTGATTTTTCTAGGGCAGAGTAAACGCAGTGACTTGCTTGAGCTGTCCCTCAAACCCCTCCAAATACCTATAAAAAATGTCTCTAAACAAATTCTAAGGCAGTAGAACTCACAAAAAGACAGAGTGAAACAAATTTCCAGCCCAACACAACATGGATGGTTGATCAGAAAGGTATATCGTGCTCAGCAGGGAGAGGAGCTCAGTTTGGTGTGGGTGCACAGGCCACAGCGAACCTGGAGCAGGCCTCAGAGGACTGAATTGCAGGCAGCTGTGGCAGTTTCCAGACTTCTCAACCCATGAACAGCAAAGACAACTTAGAATGTCAGTGGGAAAAGTCTGTGTCTGCAGGGCTGAGACCGCTGAGACAGAAGTAAGGTGGGGTTCCAGCCCCATTCCCGAGCTTGGCCCCGGGGCGGGGGCTGCCTCCTGAGCTTCAGGCCCACAGACTAAGGGGGAATCAAGTGGCTGATCAGAGGGGGATTACAGGGATCTCTCTGCTGGTGCAGGATTCTCTTGCTTTGCCCGTGCTTGGATCTGGGTCATAGTTCTGGGTGGCAGTTCTGGGGCAAGGAGGAGCACTGGCATGTTGGAGTTTGTAATGGCTGTGGAGAGAAAACCCTCCTCACAATTCCAAGAGAGTAAAGAGTGCTTGTGGTCACTCATAGACCAGAGCACAGGCCAGGAAAGGAGTAAACACCTCACCCTTGATCATAGCACCTTGGAAGAACTGAAAATACAGGTCCCTAGAATTACCTCTGAAAAGATCTGCACAAAACCTCTGAAAGCTTGGGACAGTACATTCTCCACACTGGAAACAGACTCCTACCTTAACAAAGAGTTTATAACTCAAGTAATTGGCCAGGATCTTGGAGCAAGCAGCACAAAAAGATTCAGACTATATTATCTTACTTTGGTGACAAAGATCAAAACACACAACCAGAGTAAAAGACAACAAAGCCAAAGCTTCTACATCCAAAGCCTCCAAGAAAAACATGAATTGGTCCCAGGCCATGGAAGAGCTCAAAAAGGATTCTGAGAAGCAAGTGAGAGAAGTAGAGGAAAAACTGAGAGTGTTGCTAAATGAGACCCAAAAAATACTGAAGAAAATAACACCTTAAAAAATAGCCAAACCCAAATGGCAAAAGAGGTCCAAAAAAATTGGCCAAATGGAAAAGTCCAAAAGCTTACTGAAGAAAATACTTCCTTAAAAATTAGAATGGAGCAACTGGAAGCTAGCAACTTTATGGAAATCAAGACACTGTAACAGTGATCCAAAAGAATGAAAAAATAGAAGAGAATGTGAAATATCTCACTGGAAAAACAACTGACCTGGAAAATAGATCCAGGAAAGAGAATTTAAAAATTATTGGACTATCTGACAGCCATGATCAAAAAAAGAGCGTGGACATCATCTTTCAAGAAATTACCAAGTAAAACTGCCCTGATATTTTAGAACCAGAGGGTAAAATAGAAATGGAAAGAATCCACAGATCTCCTCTTGAAAGAGATCCCCATAGGAAACTCTGAGGAATGTTGTAGCCAAATTCCAGAATTCCCAGGTCAAGGAGAAAATATTGCAAGCAGCCAGAAAGAAACAATTCAAGCATTGTGGAAACACAATCAGGACAACACAAGATTTAGCAGCTTCTACATTAAGGGTCTGGAGGGCATGGAATATAATATTCTAGAGGGCAAAGGAGATAGAATCTCAACCAAGAATTACAACCAAGAATTACAACCCAGCAAAACTGAATATAATCCTTCAGGGTGAAAAATGGTCATTCAATGAAATAGGGGACTTTCAAGCATTCCTGAGGAAAAGACCAGAGCTGAATAGAAAATTTGACTTTCAAATACAAGACTCAAGTGAAACATGGAAGAAGTAAACAGGAAAGAGAAATCATAAGAGACTTATTAAGGTTGAACTGTTTACATTCCTGCAGGGAAAGATGATATTTGTAACTCATAAGTCTTTTGTCAGTATTAGGGTAATAGGAGGGAAAAAATTATATGTATGTATAGATAAATGGATAGAGGGCACAGGGTGAGTTGAAGATGAAGGGGTGATATCTGGAAAATAAAATTAAGGGGTAAGAGAGGATTATACTGGGAAAGAGAGAATGGGAGAAGTAGAATGGGGTAAGTTATCTCACATGAAACAGACAAGAAAAGACTTTTACAGTGGAAGGGAAATGGGGAAAGGTGAGAGGGAATGAGTGAATCTTATTCTTATAGGATTTGGCTTAAGGAGGGACTAACATACACAATGGGGTATGGAAATCTATCTTACCCTACAGGAAAATAAGGGGGGAAAGGGACAAGAGAGCAGGGAGTTGTTAGAGGGGAGGACAGATTGGGGGAGGGGGTAATCAGAAGGAAACACTTCTGAGAAGGGACAGTGTCAAAAGAGAGAATAGAATAAATGGGGGGTAGGATAGGATGAAGGGAAATATACTTAGTTTTTCACAACAGGACTACTATGGAAGTGTTTTGCATGACTACACACCTATAACCTGTATCAAGATGCTTGCCTTTTCAGTGAGGGTGGGTGGGGAGGGAAGAAGGAAGAAAATTTGTAACCCAAAGTTTTAAAAACACATGTTAAAAATAAAAATAAAATAAAAATAAATAAAAATAAAAAATAAATAAAAAATAACAAAGTGATTTTTCTAAAGCACAAATTTGATCGTTTTATCCTCTTCACTCCACAAACTCTAGTGGCTTCCTATTACCCCCAGAATAAAACATAAAGTTCTCAGGAGTCTCACACTCCGTGGCCCCTGCTTACTTTCCCAGTCTTCTTGGATTTTCTTCTTCTGTCCTTGGCCTGTCTGCTTTCTCTCACACATGGCATGCCACTGTCTGATTTCATGGTTTGTACTGGATGTCCTTCATTCTTGGAATTCTTTGCCACCTCACCTCTGCATCTTTGCTTCCCTGGCATCTTTCAAGTCTCGGATCAAATTCTACTTTCTGCGAGAGGCTTTTCTTAGGCCCAATTACAACTACCCCCTCAACTTTCCCCCAGTGCCTTCCCTCTGAGATTACTTTCATCTACTCTGTATATATCTTGAATGAACATCATTACTTACATTTTGTCTCTCCGATTAGATGATCACTGAGTTCAGGGCCTATTTTTGACTCTGTATATTCAGTGCTTAGCAAAGAGTCCCACCTATAGTCAATTCTCACTAAATGTGTATTAGGGCAGCTAGGCAGTACAGTGGATAGAGCACCTGACCTGGCCTCAGCAGGGCCAGAGTTTAAATCAACCTCAGACACTTATTAGCTATGTGACCCTAGGCAAATCACTTATTTTGTTTGCATCATTTTCCTCATCTGTAAAATGAGCTGGAGAAAGGAATGGTAAACCACTCCAGTATCTTTGCCAAGAAAACCCCAAATGGGGTCAAGAAGAGTTGGATATAACTTATCAACTAAACAACAAATGTTCAGTGATTGAATGACATTGTCCAAAGTCATACAGATAGAATAGCACAACTGAGATTTGAACCCAGACCTTCTAACTCTGAACCTAGTTCTGAGTTGCTCTTCATTATCACAGAATTATAGACTTGGACTCAAAGTGACCTTAGAGGAGTTTGGAAGCCACAAATCACAGAGCAAATGCCACTGACTTGAATCAAAAGACCCAAGTTCAAGTGTTGCTGCCAGTGCACTACACCACCCAATTCAGGCTGTCATCTGAAAAATGAAGTCCTTCCTGGCTCTAGAGCAATAAATCATCTGGTCTGACCCCCTCATTTTAGAGGAATCTGAGTAAAACCCAATGAAGTTGAGAGACTTGTTCAAATTATACAGACAGTAATCAGCTGATCTGAAACTCAGACTCAGAGCTGTTTCTTCCACTGCACCTTGGTGCCTTCTCTGCTAAGAGATCTGCTTACTGGCTGACCTTTAACCCTATGAATCCTTCATCTTTTAAATTCAAATCCTTGTTTTTTAAATGGAACAATGGGGGCTTTGGAGTGATGACACCCTGAATTCTGTCTGGCTCTGTTCTTTCTTTATAAATGTCTAGTTCTGTGTCCAAATAAGCCATTTTCTTCCTGGAGTTAGGTGACTCAGTGGATAGAGTGTCGGACCATCTTCCTAAGTTTAAATCTGACCTCAGACACTTACTAGCTGTATGGACTTAAGCAAGTCACTTCACCCTGTTTGCCTCAGTTTCTTCATCTGTAAAAATGAACTAGAAAAGGAAATGGCATTCCAGTATCTTTGCCAAAAAAAAACCCCAAATGGCATCCCTACTAAACAACAATAATAGTTGGCTTTATGTTGTAATAGAATAATGTCAAGTTCAGCCCTGGAATAATCCAAAACTCACTCACTCTTTCCCTGATGCTACATATCAACAGAAATTTTTTTTTTAATCTGATGTTGAGATATATGTCTTGAACATCCCTTCTTAAAGAGAGGTGAGTTTCTCCAGCTCAGGCAGGTATCATGGCTGCAGTAATTAGCAACAGTTAAAACTGCCTCTGTGCACCCTGGCAGGGAGCTCACCTATTATCAATGATGCTACCAGTGAAAGCTTACTCTAGGGAGACATTGTCTGTGACAGGCTTTATCTTCAGGGCAAACTGCCACTGAATGCAGTCCCCACACCCTCCACCCTCTCTGCCTAGTTCAGCCAGCACAGCGTTTGATCGATGGGCCATATGAGTCAGTGTCAGAATAATAAGGATACTAATCATTCCCAATCACCTAGCGCTATCCATCTAGGCATCTCCAAGGAGTTCATCTAAGTTAATTAATTCCGATAATACCTCTGTACCCTAGGAAAAATGTTATTATCCCCATTTTACAGATGAGGAGACTGAGTGATAGAGGAATTTAAACTTTCCAAGGTCTCCCAACTCTCTTTCGGGGACAAAACTGAGATACTTCTAAGTGCCCCCCCTTCTTGTATCTGCCTTGACAGTTAAATCCAACAACTCATCATTGCTGCCTTCCCAAATGGTCATGTTTTATTAATGTGCTCTGCTAAACAGCTGCCACATTTCACCCAAGAGGTGGCTGCCTTTCAGTCAAGGGTGAAGGGATTCCGGCTTACAGCATTTGTGGTAGCAGACACTGAGGCAAAGCTTACTGGGCCTGACATCCGTTATGATCCTCTCTTCCTAATAGCTTTTTGGGGAGTGGTTGAGGAAGGGAGTGAGGTGGGGTGGGAACCAAGCTTCTAGGCAGAAACTTTCTGTAGATAGCTCATATCTAATGGTAATTTGGGGTGGGAAGATAATATCTGAAAGAGGAAAAACAACACTCTACCAAGATGGCTGAATTTTTCATGAAGAAAGAAACATGCTTGATCATAAAAAATTAAAGGTATTTGACATCACAAATCAGAGAAAATGACTGAGACTGGTTTTGTGTTTTTTGTTTGAACACTCACATTTATAGACTACTGGAGGATCTGGGTTCAAATCTTGGCATTGCCACTTACTTTTTGAGTAACCTTGAGCAAATTAATGTCAGTTTCCTAAACATGTAAAATGAAGACTAAATGACCTTTAAGGAGTCTTTAAGGTGGAAGAGATAATATTTAAGCTCTGTGAACCAGTAGGTAGCATGGTGAATAGAGTTCTAGACTTGTAGTCAGGAAGGCCAGAGGTCAACTCCTCCTTTAAGACCTGAGGCAAGTTAATTAACCTCTCAGGCTCACTTTTATCTGTAAAATGAACATAATAATAGCACCCATCATGCAGGGTTGGTATGAGGAAAAAATGTGGTAACACATGTAAAATGCTCAGTAAATATTATAGTTGCGTTGAAATACTAGCTCTATGAAAGGACAGCTAGGTGATGAAATAGAGTACCAGGCATGGAGTCAAGAAAATTCATCTTCCTGAGTTCAAATCTGGCCTCAGACACTTATTAGCTGTATGACTTTGGACAAGTCACTTAATCCTGTTTGCCTCAGTTTCCTCATCTGTAAAATGAGCTGGAGAAGGAAATGGCAAACCACTCCAGTATCTTTTCCAAGAAAATCCCAAATAAGGTCATGAAGCGTTGGACATGACTGAAACAACTGAACAACAACTATGAAAGGTGACAGAGTTGTAGGTAGAGAATTTGACTTAGAGTCAAGAAGACCTGAATTAAAGTCCTGCCTTTGACACTTTGTGCTATATGATGATGGGGCTAGGAATTTAATTTACCAAGACTATATTATTAAGGAGTTGTGGATCTGCTGTAATGGAGGGTGTTTTATTGGGAAAGTTCCCTATACAGTGAAATTATAAGAATTCATAAACATCATCACCCCCACAAAAAAATCCTATATAACACCATAAGCTGCATAGTGTTTTACCCCATAAGATAAAAACATAAAAACTAATTACTAATTTGACAAGCAAGGAAACTGAAACACAGTAATATAGAGTGATTGATTTATGGTCATGTAGCTAGCAAGTGTCAGAGCTAAAATTCAAACCCAGATGTCCTGACACAGAGTCTACATCTCTTTCCTATAAACCAAACTGCCTTCAAAGAAAGAAACTCAGCTTTCCATTTAATTATTCTTCCGTGAGAAAGAAAAATTTGACCAGTTGGAGAACTGAAAACATTCCCATCCAGACAGAAATAATAAAAACATCCTTCAATCAAGATTTGGTGGTGTCTCCATTCCTCCAGTGTTATAGACAACACACAAAATGGAAAGGTGAGATGTTACTCATCAACAAAACGTAATGGGAATCTCTCACTTACAATGCTGTCATCCACATGGCAGGTGGTAGGGGACCTCCTTCATGCAGACTGGTGTGTGTGCGGGCATTCTGTGTTGGCCTTGTTATTGTTGTTGTTTGTCCTTCATTGTCAAAGAGAACCAATGACATCAGGACAGTGAGGTCTTGACTTCCAAGTGAATTGGATTTAAGTGATGCAGGGCTGTGCAAAATCAGCAGTCTCACTCTCTCCTCCAGAGTCATTAGAGTCCAGTGGCAAGATATGTCAGGATGACTGGTGATGGCCCTGAATACAGTGGGAGACCTTAGCCCTTTTAAGCTAATGCCTTTCCCAGGTCTCAGTTTGTCTGAGACAACACCCATTCAGTGATTAAAGACTAGGTAAGAACTGACACAAAAGATGGACCTCCTTCGTGGAGAGTGGAGAACTGGTGCATGTGTGGGCATTTTGTGTTGGCCTACAATATAGATGAAAGCAGTGTTTTTCCTTTGGATTTATAGCTAGAACTGTCTGTGGTCTTTAAAACTTCATGTCTAAGCACTAGTAGGACTTTTCCTGAATTCCCATCTGAGGATGAAGGATTCCTTCATGACATAAGGAAGAGGAGGCCCTGAGGTCCTCCTCTCTTCCCTCCTTAGCCCATATAGCCAAGAGATGGGGTCTGGGGTATAGGCCTTTTCCTTCATTCTTTTCCATTCCCATTCCCCTGTGTGGAAGTGGCCCAGGAGATCAAACCATGGAAATCTGGGAATCCAGGCATCCAGACTAGGTGTCGAGGCCAACCTAGAAGCTAAGTCTTTAGGAGCAAAGATCTGAGAATGCCAGTTTAGCTAGGCTTCTGACTTGAGCCTGGTGAGATTAATGATATGTAGGAACTGAGTTAAGCTAGTGTGAGGAGGAGGGGTTATGCCCCTTAAGCTGCAGTGATGGGAGAATGTTGTACATTTGCTCTTGTTATATCTTTGAAATAGATATTCCTTTGGAACTGGGGTGCCAGTCACAGGATCCATAAAATAAAAATTGGTACATGCTTGAGCTGAGGGCAGAGTGGAGAGATTCCCCAACACAATCAGAGTACTAGAGAACCAGGGGTAGTATGGAGGGTCTAGGGGAGGGTAAAATGTAACAGACCTGGGCTTCAAGGAGTTGTGTCAAAGAAACCACAATTCCTTGGGATAAAGTGAAGGAAGGAAAGTTTTTCTCCCGCATGGTGTTGCTTTCTCTCCTCTTTCATCATACCTACAACAAATACCCAGCACCGTTGTGAATGAAGCAGGGAAGTACAATGGAAAGAGCACTGGATTTCAAGTTAGAGGTCATGGGTTTGAAGGCTGGCATTTCCAGTTACTACCTAAATGAAACAGGGCAAGTCAGCTACCCTATCCTGGCCTCAGTTTCTTCATCTGTAAAATAAGGTAGGGGGGCGGTCACACTAGATGATTTTTATGGTTCTTTCCAGTTTTAGATCCATAGAATCCTAAGATCCTACTTTCGGAATGAAAACTAGGACAAGTGTTCTTCACGGTCCTTCCTCTAGCTATCAGTTTCCTCCAGTCCCATCTGAATGAACATATCCTTTGTTTTACTCCTTAAGGGCCTGGTTAGGTAATGGAAACAACCTAGTCAACAAATTCACAATAAGGAATCCTTGGAACTCCCAGAGTGCTTTGTAGTTCCCTCTCCCATGCACTTAATCCATTCAGATTTATGTGCATCCCCACTTGATTTGCCCTACTAGACAAGTTTCTTGTACCAGATTTTATCCATCTTTGTGTCTACCTCTGCATTTTACACTGTGCTCTGGAAAGAGATTATTTTTTTCAGAGTGAGGTGTTTCACGGGGAGGGACAACATCTTTTAATTGATTATTTCATTCCTAATTGATGATTTCCTCAATGTATGTAACTTCTATGTGTGCGTATACCCCCCTCTAATCACTATAGATCAGTTACTCTCCCAGTAATTTAGACTTTAAGAGAGTTTTCTGGGCCATTGAGAATGAAGTGGCTGGCCTATGATCATACCAGTCTGCATCAGAGAAAGGACTTACATGCTGGTGCTATGCCACACTGAACAGAATATGCACTTAATGTTTGCCAGATAATAAAGGATGCTATCCTTTCTTGCCAGAAAACACAATCACATTTTAAGAAAAGCTCTTCATACTTTAGCCAAAGAAGAGGCTGATGGTGGGAATTTTGAGCCTTGGGTCAGGCAGGTGAGAGAGATCCTTTTGAACAGGGGACATTTGAGTGTCCCTCCAATCATAACACATAGGCAAGCCCCTTCTCTAGCAGAAAGTGAGGTTAGCCTTAAGGGTTGGCCACTACTTCTTCTGATACTCATGTAACCTCCAACACAGTTGTTCAAGTTGGCCAGCTAAGTGAGAATGGAAAGGGTAACAGGATTCTGAAGTGGAAGAGGCCTCAGGGACCACGAAGGACAACCATTTCCTTTGACAGACAATAAAACTGAGTTCCTAGATGTCAAGTGAATTGCCCAAAGTCAAACAGATGATAAGCTGACAAGCCAGGAGTGGAACTCAGGTCCTCTGATCCCAAGTCCAGTTCTTTCCACCAAGCTAAGCTGCCTCTTTCCTGGAACCTTCTCTCCCCCATGTTAGCCAAGGGTCTATTTCTCTCTTCAGACTCACACTGCAAAGGTCTCTAATATAATTACCCCAATTTAATCTCTCTTTCTTGAGGGCTAAGAAGGGTTTCTTTTGCATATGCTAATTATCCTGGCAAAGATGACTAGTTTCCAATTTGCAGCATGGACAGAATTAATAGTACAAAATATAGAAACATCTCACACCACCTCCTTCTAACAGAGACTTCTATTAAGAAAAGGCTGCTGCTTCGAATATGAAAGTCTTGCCCACTGCTCCAGGAGCAAAAAAAAAAAAAGGACAACCCAAATGCAAAAGCCTAGTGCCAAAAAAATAGTAGTAAGATGGGAAGTTTCTGGCACTGTTCTCAGACCTGCAATGAAACTGTAAAATATGCCAAGTCATGATTATGAGAACATTAAGGCTGCTCCTAGAGACAGAATCAGAAGATCAGCAAAGGTGGTAGAGTCTAATTGCTATTATGAATAATAGCAATCATATATCATCTCCATATCAATGCAAAGGTTATTGTTGACCTTTGCTTTCAAAGACAACTCTAATGCCATTATTTCCCCATGCTGGATTTCCCTTATTCTAGAGGCATTTTGAGTTGACTGAAGTACTGATGGGCCTGGGATTTGATCGATACCTGGAACTCACAATTGAGGGCACTCCCTTTACCAAAGAATATTTAAAGTTCCTCAGCCAAGTTATCAGTCTTATATCACTGAGAGGTTAAGCAGTTTGTCCAGGGTCATAGAGCCAGTATGCTTCAGAGAGAAGACCTGAACACAGGTTTTCCAGGGTTAGGCTGGCCATCTATCCACTATGCAACATTACCTTTCAAAAGTGTTGTTCAATCATTTCAGTCACGTCCAACTTGTCCTGATCCCATTTAGGGTTTTCTTGGCAGAGATACTAATGTGGTTTGCCATTTCCTTCTCCAGCTCATTTTACAAATGAAGAAATTGAGACAAACAGGGTGAAGTGAATTGCCCAGGGTCACACAAGCTAGTAAGTGTATGAGACCAGATTTAAACTGAGGAAGCTGAGTCTTCCTGACTCCAGGCTCAGAGCTTTATCCACATTCTCTCTCAAGCATTTTGAAGAAAAGAAGAACGTCAGCTGCATGGTCTAGTGAAAAGGACCATGAGCTGCGAACCTACAGATCAGGATTCTGGTCATGGCTTTTCCACTATGTAGTTATGGCACTTCAGGCAAGCCACTTCACTTCTCTCAAACATAGGCTCCTCATCTGTGAAATGAGAACCTTAAGCTCGATGGTCTCTGAGATCCTTTCTACTTCTGTACCTTCAATGTAGTAGTCAGGGTTTGGATACTGAGTTGTGTGATTTTCTCATGGAATAACCTTTACAGACTCTGGGATGGGGTGGGGTGGCAGGTGCTTATAATGGCTTTTCCTCATCCCCACCCTCACACTAGAAGAGAAGGATTTCAAGGACAAGCTACAGGCAGAGGAAAGGATTAACAGAGTGGGGATAAGGATACCAAACTGAAGACAGCATGAGAAAGCAGAAGCAATGAGTCTATAGAAGTCTTCAAAGGAGGGGCAAAGAGAAGAAAAAGGAAGGAAAAGTTGTGGCAAAGAAGACATGGAGGTGAAAGAAGTCACGTTGATCCCAGGCTACCAGACCAGAGGAGACCAGCACAATTTCTTATCACTCAAGCAGCTAGAATCAGAGCTTGCCAGATTACAGAAAGATGGATCAAACATTCTCCAAGAAGGTGTACTGGTGAAGAGGAGGAGAGAGAGTGAGGGGAGAGAGAGAAAGCTGGTGGTCAAAGCTTCACGCTCCCCACGTGGATGGCTGAGAAATGTAAGACCAAATAATTTGGTCTAGACCATAGTGACAGGTTCAAAATTAAAATAAGAGAGAGGTAAGCTTCCCTTAGCTAACTAACTCTCATATCAGGGCTTCACTTGTGATCAGATTATGTAAACATTCAACTGCTGACCAAAGAGCCCAAGAATTTAGCATAGGAAAGACAGCAAAGCAGCTATAACTTCCTGCATGAGTCACCAGAGCTCACAAAAAACCTATACCTGAGACACCTGTTAGAAGCTGCTCAGATCTGATAGTGTTCCAAGCACAGGTTCCATAAGGAAACACAAGTCTGTATGCTCTTGCTCCTCAGGTAAACTGAGCCTTGAAGTGCCATGCATAAAACCAGAGTAAAATGTTAGAACAGAAATGGAAGCATGTCCTTTATTCAAGGTTCAACATGGATGCAACCTCTTTCAGGGAGCTTTCCCTGGTTCCCATGCTTCCTCCTTCTGACTCCAGGTGAAAGTGATCTTTTCATCCTTAACTGTGGACTTTCTCATAGTACTTGCTTCATAGATAGATAGAAGTACACATACATATATACACATTCAAGTACATATGTATGTATGTATATATGTATGTATATTTTTGCACTTAAACTCTAATTTGTTTAATAATGGTTTGTGTTAAGGTCTTCTTTGGTAGATTGGTGATTCCTTCAGGTCAGGCACTGTGTCTCTATTTCATTTTTTGGATGTTTACTGAACACATAATTTTGTACATAGTAGGCACCTAAGTATTTGTGGAATAGAATTGAATTGACTCAACTCTTAAATTGGAAAAGAATCAATTGTCTGTTGTCCCATCCAGGCCACAAAACCCACATCCTACACTGACCAAAACATTCCTAACTTTGTCACTGGAATGAGTGCATTTTCTGGGCAAGCAATATAGTCATTAGCAACATATCTGATCAGTGGTAGTTCCCCTTTTGTTCTATAATTCCACCAAAAAACATCCACTTTAAACCAGGGTCCAAAAATCAGATAAAAGTCAACTCAGTTGGGCATTGAAAGAAAAAGCTGCTGCAGTTAAAATCAACCCTGGGCCCCTTCTTCTCTCTCCAAACAAGCCTAAAATTACAGTTATAGATTTTCCCATTTTTTCCAAAGATAGAAACTACCAGTTTCCAGATATTCCTTAAATGTGAATAGCTTCAATATATCACTCCTTATAGAAAATGAGCTGACAGTCCCTGTGCACCTGAGTAGAAATGGCTTATGAGAGGCAGCCAGAATTCTGATTCACCTCCTAGTATGATCATTTTTATATGACTAAATGATTCTATGTAGATAGCTAGATTAAGCAGTTACTAAGTACTTAGTGTGTGCCAGGCTTTTTCAGTAAACTCTATTTACATAGTGTTTCATATTGTATTATTATATATGCATATGGTTTAATGGTGTTAAATACTATTAAACACATAGTTTAATAACACATTACAAATATATATACATGCATACACAAATAGATGTGTTTTATATAATATATAATAGCAAAAACTAAAATAGTTTAAAGTTTGCAAAAAATGAACAAAAAAAATACAAGCATTATTGTATTTGCCACTCACAATAACCCCATAAGGAATGAGGAAACTGAGGTTCAGAAAAGTAGAAGTAATTTATAAATGATCACACAGTAAGTGCCAGAGGCAGGATTAGAATCCATTTCTCTATACTGTCCTGGCTTTTATGAATTAAATACATGAAAGAGATATAGATAGAGTGGAAGAAAGAAAAAAATGGAACTATCAAGAAGAAAACAAATAGAAGGAAAATGGAACAAATTTGTTAGCATAACAATCTATTTGAGAATTATATATTATCTATATGTGTATGCACATACACACACACACATACACATATATTTATATATTTATACAAACACGGACATACATTTTGTTTTTGGTGCAGTCCTTCAAGATTTCATTCATAAAGGTAGCTCATGGTATAGAAATTCCCTTTGCTAATGGAACTTTCTAGCTGTTCTATAAATTCCATTCTTAGGGAGTAGCATGAGACATCCCAAAATTAATTAATTTGCCAAAGGTCACACCATCAGTATGTATCAGAAACAGAATTTGAACCTAGGACTTCCCGACTGACTTCTTCATGCTGCCTCTATATCAACATACATAGGTATACAGTACATATTTCTATGTTCACACACGTGGCTGTACCTAAATAAATATATTTAAATCTATCTAGGCAGGTAGGTGGTATAGTGGGTAGAACGCTGGGCCTGGAGTCAGGAAGCTTTGAATTCAAATCCAGCTTTAGTACTTTAATAGTTCTTTGATCTGGGTAAGCCATTTAACCTCTGTTTATCTCAGTTTCCTCAACTTTAAAATGGGAATAATAGCAGCTTACACAGCTTACCTTACAGGGTTGTTGGGAGAATCAAGTTCGAGAATATTTGTAAAGTGCTTAGCAAAGTGCCTGGCACAAAGAAGATACTATATAAATGCTAACTATAATCATCATCATCACCATCTAGAGATAGACCTATAGATATATTTCAATACTTTCAGAATCCTTAAAGTATTCATAGCTAGAACCAGCAAGAAGGAAACAGAGAGAAGGAAAATAGAACTAATTTGTCAGTATTTCTGTAGCAATCTATTTTCAATATAGCTGACAGTGAAACCACTACATTTGGCATGTAGCACCTTAGTGCCTGGTGTACTATAGAGACCCTCAGAGAATTTTCAGATTAAAAGGATCCTCAGAGGTAGCAGTTCATGTGAAAAAAAAAAATCCAGTAAAAAATGAAGGATATCTAAGCCCTAAGACAAATAGAAGAGGGATTCCCTCTAAATGGAAGTCTTCCAGGTGCCCTTGTCTGTAGATGTTGTTATATTGAGCAACCTTTCCCCTCAGACCAATGAAGAGACTTCTAAATGAGATACACAATTATTCAAAGAGTTCAGCTAAGCTATCTACACAAGTGGATCCAAAAAGTAGACGAAGAATATCGATTATATAGGTTAGGTTTTGTCATTGGATAGATAGTTCATAGTACTGGTCCATCAGAATATTTATCTGGACCAGACCCTACAGAAGGACAATAAGCTGGACCTGTAATTGAATAGAAGCAGGAAAGTAAACTGGATTGTTTTTAGGAAACTACTGAGGGCTTTTTAATGAGCTCAGTCTTATCCCCAAAAGGCTTATCTTTTCAATACCAGTATTCTTCCAATGGTTCTAAATGGACGTCAGTGAAATAATGTAATTTCTAACTAATTAAACTTGCTGGTCAAATGTTGCAGAATTACAAAGAGAAAGCTTGGCCTCAAAGAAGGGAAGTAAGAAGACACTTCTCCAGATTCTTTGGAAGAACTGGTGGCATGGGTATCCCATGAGTATGGAACATGTGTTGTCAGATTTTTCAATATATTAATCAGTTTTACTGTCTTTTTACCTTGTTTTTTCTTTTTCTTTCTTAAATTCCTTTTTTCTAAAGGATGATTCTATAGGAGAGGAGAGTGAAGTATACAAGGGGAAAGCTAGGTAATGTAAAAATAAAAGGTATCAATAAACTTTATTTTAAAATAAATGTTTTTCCCCCTGTTGTGATAGCACGCACCTGTAATCCAAGTTACCAGTACTAGGAGAACAAAAGCTAGCAGATTTCTTGAGTTCTGTAGTTTTAAGCTGCAGTAGGCTAAGCTGAACAAGGTGTTCACATTAAGTTGGGCATAATATGATGAGATCCCCAGTAGCAGAGAATCAGCAGGTTACCTAAGGAAGACAATGGAGCGGTACATGGTGGCCAAGAGTACACAACACGTTAACAGCTGGATATTAATCAAAAGAAGGTGGATAGAAGGTTACCAGATAGATAAACACTAAGAGGCAAAAAAAGTGGGCCCATCATGTTGTGATGGAGACTCCATCCTCTTGTGGTCTCCACATAACGCCAAGAAAACCAAGGGAAGGCCTACAGCATGGTGAGGGACAACATGTGGAAGATTTATAGGAAGATACAGACCAGAGTCACAAAGAGTGAGAGGGTATAGGTGGGTTATGGTCTGCATCACTGAAGGAAAGAGCCACATTGATGAGATCACAGATCCAGTAAGGTAACAAAGTACATACTCTTCAACAGATTAATTTGCTTTCATTTATACAGTGATTTTCCACCACACTTATCTTGCCACCAAGACTTTTTTATATCTTTTCCTCTATCTATCCAAATGGATAACTCCTCATTAAGAAAAGGCATCATCTTTTTCTTTTTACTAATAAGTTTTTGTTAACTTATTGAATAGTTTTTTTAATATATTAATTATAATCTTAAACAAAACAAAGCTATCTTTGCTGTCAGACAAAAGAGGCATTCTCCTTATTGTGTGCTCTGAGAGTGCAAAGTAAGACTCTCTAGATCAGTTATCTGTCCTATGTTTTCTCATGGTATCAAAAACTCTGTCTACTAGAATCATACTTTGGGAGGCCATCGTTAAATGCTGACATCTTAATTAGCTGGCAGGTACAATGTCTGGAGATTTTTCAAACCTTCATCTTATTCAGATAGGCATTCTATAGCTGAACCCAAATTAGTGTATAATCACAAAATCACCCCTTCTCTGAGCTAAACCCCAGCTCTGACACAAATACCAAGTATGGTTACTCTTTTATGGGAGTCTCCAATAACTGGGATAAGGAGGGAGGAGATGCGGACACACCTTAATCCACAACCTCCACCCCACTCTCACCCCACCAGTTTCCAGATGCTTTCTTCCCAGCAGTGAGTTTACCAGTGGAGCACATATCACCTAATGGAAGGAAAAGCTCTGAGTCACCCAAAACAAAATGCCGTCCTCCACCATTCAACCATGACTTAAAGCAACAGAACTCTGTGAATAGTTTACACACAACAGTGGCCACATTCTCCCCTCCCATTTCCTGAAGTACCTTAACTAAATACTACTTCTGTACACTGGAAATGAAAGTGCTCTCAAAACAGTCTCACTTGCTCCTACCCTCCATTTGGCTAGGTTACTCTGCGAGGACAATGCACTGGCACGTTAGCACCAATTAACAGATGGGCACACCTGGTTTGATCAGCTACCTAAAAAGACAGGCTATGTCAGAGCTCTTAAAGAATCCACATTTACAAGTACTAGAATCTCAGAAATGAGAGGCATCTTAGTCACCAGAAGGCGAGTCAAGCTTCATCATCAAGCACTTTCTTAGGTCTTTTCTTGTGGAATGATGAAGCAGGCTGGTCATTTGTTCCTCTCAGAAACCCCATTAAAAAAAAAAAAAAGAAAGCCCAGGCTAACCATGTCTTCTTTCTTCTCCAGGCTGCACTCATGACTTTTGCTGGATTTTCTCAGATTTTCTCTACAACACTCCCCACCACCACCACCACCACCACCACTAGGGAACCTTCTCCTCCTCCTTTCCTTTTTCAGTTTCCTTTTATGTGTTGTCTTCCCCATTAGAATTTGAGCTTCTTCAGAGTAGAGACCATCTTCATTTTCTGCTAGTATTTATTTGCATTCCCAGGGCTTAGAAGGGTACCTGGCACATCGTAAGTGCTTGCTAACTTGTTGACTCCAAGAACAGACAGTCTGGTGGCCCTCCTCAATGAAACTTTGCTGTTCCAGGAGGACAGACAAGACAAATGCAACCCAGATGAAACCCCTGGGCTAGAATGGAGCATGTGAGCTCTCTTACTTGGGAGATATAGAGTTGGCCACTAAGCAATTAAAAGGAAAGAGTCAGGCAGGTACAAGAGTCCTGCAAAGAAGATACTGCCCACAGAAGTCTTTGATTGGAGTGCTCACTTTGGCGATAATCTAACTGGGTAATAAAGAGAGAAAGGATGGGGAAGTACATCTTACAAAAGAAAAAGAAAAAAAAACCCTAGTTGACAGTAAGGAAACTTCTTGCCAGTTATTTATAGCCTGCTGCCATATGGGTGGCAGCTCCACTTTCAATCAGCACTGAGGATCAGCTGGGTTCTGAGTCCAGGCATGGCCCTGGCAAAGGAGGCACACATCCTGGGGCACCATTTCTAACATGTCAGTGTCTCTGATGTTGACAGGACACCAAACTGACAGGCTTTGATTGGCAAGAGGGATTTGAAAGGTCCATAGCATGGGGTTCAGCCTACATGGGGAAAATCCAGATGGAGCCCAGCAAAGGAGGGCCCTAGGCCATTAGGGCAGTGTGTAAGCACCTGATACCAAGGAAAAGGTGGAGGAGATTAGCTGCCAAATATAAACTTTTAATGAGACTATCCTCATTCCTAATGGTACCTAGTAGAGTGGTTTACATACAAAAAAAAAAAATGCTGATTGACCAAAAAAAAAGCTGCTTTCATAAGATGAGGTAACTAACAATGCAGGCACATTTGTAGTTGTATGAATGAGGAACAGAGAAGGGTGCTTCCCAAAACAGGCTTCAGGTACTTTCTTAAGGCATTCGTGCAAAAAGAAAACAAAAACAAAAAAAAAATACAATAAAAACAAAAACAAGCTAACAAGGTTTACATCAACTTAGAAGATGAAGGTAGCATGTAGGGAGTATGGGAAACAACAGCAAAATGACTAGTACTGCTTTTTGATGAAATAAAGAGCACTTTTTGTGGGTGACAGAAATTATGAGGGAAACAACGAAATATGAAAAATGGCTCCCACCTTTATGGAGCTTGCAATATAGTTGGGGAAAATGACATATAATCAGTTAATCAACAATTGCTTATTTAAGATTTATTATGTATTATTATGGCAAATACAAAGAAAAGCAAAAACAGTCCTTACCCTCTGAAGATCTTATGTTCTAATGGAGGGCACAGAATGCAAATGGATAGATACCTACAAGATAAATATGGAGTACAAGGATGATTACATTAGAGGTAGGGGTGGGCTGGTAAATGTTTTATTACTCTCCTTACTAAAAAACAAAAAACAAAAAACTATGGCACACTTTTTAAAGTTAAATCTGCTTTATTAATATTTTCTCCATCACTCTTAAGTTGGGACAATCAACAAAATAATAAATCAAGCCTTGATTTGTAGTGATTGCTAATTTCTGAGTTGTAAATGCTTATAATGAAAATTCAACCATCTGCTTGCTTTCACTAGCTGGTTTGAGCTGCCTCCAACACTTCACTGAGAAAGGAAGGTTCTAACATCCGACAAGATGTTAACTTGACTTGGATGTACTTTTCTGCATGTTGTCATAACCCCATCCCATTAGATTGTAAGCTCCCTGAGGGCAGAGACTGTTTTTTGCCTGTTTTTTTGTATCTTCAGTGATTAGCACTGTATCTGGCACAGTGTTTATTGAATTAAAATTGAAGATAATTAATACTAATTCAGTACTTTAAGGGCCTGTAATTTCTTCACAGTTGGCAGATTACAACTTTTTCTCTCATTTAGTAGATGATCACAGGATCATAATATAATATATTTGTAGCTAAAAAGATTTTAGAGGCCATATAATTCAATCTCCTCACTTTATAGTAAAGGAAACTAAGTCCAAAGAGGTTGGAATGTGTCAGAGGCAAGATTTGAATGTAGGTCCTCTAACCCAATACCAACATTTTTTTTTCCATTTCACCAGATTTGTTGTGGCTAAAAAAGTCATCATGGGGTCAGGCTGGTGATGAGCTGAAGTATAGGATTTATTTAAGGGAAGAAAGGGAAATAAGGCTGAAAAATTAGTGTGAACTGGTCCCAGAGCTGAAAAGGAAGAGAGTAGGCTGAACTGCTTTGGGGAAATTGCAAAACGCTGCTATTGACCCCAAGTTTCGAATAACAGCAAAGGCCCCATGTTTTCAATACAAATATTTTTCCAGTGTCACTGTATGGCAGAAAGACCTAAAATACCACTGATTCTAAAGAGCTAAAGACACATTACACAGAGGGCAATGGAAGGGCATGTGGTGGGTGTGAGCAGACTATAGAATATCACCAAAGAAGAATTCTGAAGAACAGGAGTAAAGGATTCTGCAAAGAATTGTATTATGTGCATTGGTCACATGGCGAGTGCTCCCATGGTACCCTTGCAATGTCAGGAGAAAGTAAAGGTGGCTTCCAGTACGTAGAATCACTTCCCTAGAAGGCAGGGATGGGTTGTAATATTCATTGTTGGAGGGAGCTCCTGAATCAATAAGATCAAAGATCCATTGAGGCAGTATTTGAGGGTCAGATAGTTTGCAGACTGTCTAAAACTTAGCACGTTCTGTCCCATTTTTTATTACTCTATCATCATTCATTCAGAAGCAGAAGAATGATGCACTGACCTATGCAAAAATACATTGTACATTTTTCTTTCTTTTTCCTTTTTTTTCTTTTTTTAAATATAAATTTATTTATTTTTAGTTTTCAACATTCACTTCCACAAGTTTTTGAGCTCCAAATTGCTCACCCCTCCCCCCACCCCAAGAAGGCATGCATTCTGAATACCCTTCCCTACTGCCTCTCTTCTATCTCTCCCCCTCCCTTCTCTTATCCCCTTCCCCTTCTATTTTCCTGTAGAGCAGGATAGACTTCTGTACCCCATTTCCTGTATTTCTTATTTCCCAGTTGCATGTGAAAACATTTTTTTAAAACATGTGTTTTTAAAACTTTGAGTTCCAAATTTTCTCCCTTCCTCCCTCCCCACCCACCCTCATTGAAAAGGCAAGCAACTCAATATAGGTTGTACATGTGCAGTTATGCAAAACACTTCCATAGTAGACATGTTGTGAAAAACTAACTCTATTTCCCTTAATCCTATCCTGCCCTCCCATTTATTCTATTCTTTCTTTTGACCCTGTCCCTCCTCAGAAGTATTTGCTTCTGATTACCCTCTTTCCCAATCTGCCCTCCTCTCTATCATCCCCCTGCTCTCTTGTCCCCTTCTCCCCCTATTTTCCTGTAGGGTAAGACAGATTTCCATACCCAATTGAATGTGTATGTTATTCTCTCCTTAAGCCAAATCCTATGAGAATAAGATTCCCTCATTCCCTCTCACCTTCCCCTGTTTCCCCTCCACTGTAAGAGACTTTTCTTTTCTGTTTTTTTTTACCTCTCCCTTTCTTCTCCGAGTATCATCCTCTCTCATCCCTTAATTTTATTCTCCAGATATGACCCCTTAATCTTCAACTCACCCTGTGCCCTCTATCTATCTATCTATCTATCTATCTATCTATCTATCTATCTATCTATCTATCTATATACATACATATAATTTTTTTCCTTCAACTACCCTAATACTGACAAAGTTCTCATGAGTTACAATATCATCTTTCCATGCAGGAATGTAAACAGTTCAATCTTAATAAGTCTCTCATGATTTCTCTTTCCTGTTTACCTCTTCATGTTCCACTTGAGGTCTGTATTTGAAAGTCAAATTTTCTATTTAGCTCTGGTCTTTTCATCAGGAATGCTTGAAAGTCCTCTATTTCACTGAATGACCATTTTTTCCCCTGAAGGATTATACTCAGTTTTGCTGGGTAGGTGATTCTTGGTTGTAATCCTTTCTCCTTTGCCTCCAGAATATTATATTCCATGCCCTGCGGTCCTTTAATGTAGAAGCTGCTAAATCTTGTGTTATCCTGATTGTGTTTCCACAGTACTTGAATTGTTTCCTTCTGGCAGCTTGTAATATTTTCTCCTTGACCTGGGAACTCTGGAATTTGGCTACAATATTCCTAGGAGTTTTCCTTTGGGGATCTCTTTCAGGAGGAGATCTGTGGATTCTTTCAATTTCTATTTTGCCCTCTGGTTCTAATATATCAGGGCAGTTTTCCTTGATAATTTCTTGAAAGATGATGTCTAGGCTCTTTTTTTGATCATGGCTTTCAGATAGTCCAATAATTTTTAAATTCTCTCTCCTGGATCTATTTTCCAGGTCAGTTGTTTTTCCAATGAGATATTTCACATTGTTTTCTAATTTTTCATTCTTTTGGATTTGTTTTACAGTGTCTTGATTTCTCATAAAGTCACTGTCTTCCAATTGCTCTATTCTAATTTTTAAGGAAGTATTTTCTTCAGTAATCTTTTGGACTTCCTTTTCCATTTGGCCAATTTTTCTTTTTAGGGCATTTTTCTCCTCATTGGCTTTTTGGACCTCTTTTGCCATTTGGGTTAGGCTATTTTTTAAGGTGTTATTTTCTTCAGCATTTTTTGGGTCTCCTTTAGCAAGCTGTTGACTTGTTTTTCATAATTTTCTTGCATCACTCTCATTTCTCTTCCCAGTTTTTCCTCTACTTCCCTTACTTGCTTCTCAAAATCCCTTTTGAGCTCTTCCAAGGCCTGGGACTGATTCATATTTTTCTTGGAGGCTTTGGATGTAGGAGCTTTGACTTTGTTGTCTTCTTCTGGTTGTATATTTTGATCTTCTTTTTCACCAAAGTGAGATAATGTAGTCTGACTCTTTTTGCGCTGCTTGCTCATGATCCCAGCCAATTACTTGAGTTTTAAACTCTTTGTTAAGATAAGAGTCTGCTTCCAATGTGGAGAGTGTACTGCCCAAAGCTTCAGGTGTTTGCATAGCTGTTTTCAGAGATACTTGTAGGGACCTATAAATTTTCAGTTCTTCCAAAGTGGTACGATAAGGGGCGAGGTGTTTACTCCTTTCCTGGCCTGTGACCACAAGTACTCCTTTCTGTCCTGTAACTGTGAGGAGGGGTTTCTCTCCACAGCCACTACAAGCTCCCCCACACCAGCGCTCCTCCTCACCCCAGCACCGCCACCAAGAGCTGTGACCCAGATCCACACATGGGCAAAGCAAGAGATTCCTGCCTCAGCACTGGCAAAGAGATCCCTGCAACCCCTCTCTGATCAGCCACTGGATTCCCCCTCAGTCTGTGGGCCAGAAGCTTGGGAAGCAGCTGCCCACCCCAGGGCTGTGTTGTCGGGGAACTGGATCTGAGACCCCCCCCCTCCCACTCTCCACACTGCAGAAACAGACTTTTCCCACTGACCTTTTCAGTTGTCTTTGGCATTCGTGGATTGAGGAGTCTGGAAACCTCCACAGCTGCCTGTGATTCAGTCCTCTGAGGCCTGCTCCAGGTTTGCTGTGGCCTGCATGCCCACGCTGAGCTGCGCTCCCAGCCTGGTGCGATACACCTTTCTGATCAATCATCCAGGTTGTCTTGGGCTGGAAATTTGTTTCACTCTGTCTTTTTGTGGGTTCTGCTGCTTCAGAATTTGTTTAGAGCCATTTTGTATGAGTATTTGGAGGGGTTTGAGGGACAGCTCAAGCAAGTCACTGCTTTCACTCTACCATCTTGGCTCCGCCCCTTCTTTCTTTTTTCATAAGTTGCCATGGCCAAATAATTCATCACCAGGACACCAATTTATTGGTAATAAGCTTTTCTATACTCATCTAGGCTGGCCCTCAGAAATTGGACTCACACTCTTGCCAGAACGAATATGAAGGCCTTTGAGTATTTGCCAGAGATCTTATTTTCCTAGCATAGCCTTTAAGGATTTGGGGTTCCCTCTATTCCATGATGAGGTATCAGAGCAAAAGTTTGTGGAGAAAGAACCCCCCTCTCCAGTACTTTGGATAGACCACCTGTGGCAGGTCTATCCAGCCATAGACCAAAGACCATAGACAAGAGCCATACAGGATAATGATCAGGTATGGATGGGTTGTGATTTGCCTCATTAGAGGCAGTATTCACACTAAAGAGATCATAGATCTGTCAAAGCTTCAAAGTTTTAGATAGTATCAATCATCTCCCATCAACAAGAATCAGCTGGCCAAGGGTTAATAGGCAGGCTAGGTCAGGTGGTGAGAAGCAACTATTCATCCAATTGTTGGGAAAGGGGGCATCAGAGAGCTGCACTTTGAAACTAGGTTTTGAGACAAGCAAAACAAGTATCCAAGTATGAGGCGATATTCTCACCAATGGATTAAACAGAAGTAAAAGTCTTAGAGTGAAGCCTGAGTCAAAACCCAGGACTAAATTAACAGAAATTGTAGCTGCAGTGAACAGAAACATTGAGAGGAGCCAGAATAAGAAATGCCATGGAAACAGGATCAAGAGGCTTGGAGCTATCCATTAAAGAAGACTTCATCCCACTGAGTTCATGCTCTAGCATAACTTCCCTTTAACACAGGCCCAACATAGACAAGAAAGTGTGCAGGTCACACTCTCTTCTGCCCAATACAGAGGAAAGGCAGCTCCGTCAGAAGTTGGTTCCCATGTAATGTCCCCACCCCCACCCGGAATAACATACGGATGAACTTTCATACTATGCCCAAGAGAATCATGTTGTCAGATCAGTATTGGTGTCCAACAGAATCACAAGGCTCTGAGGGCCAAAGACCCTTTAAAGTCTTTTCTGAGGTTTTTCATTGAAGACACTGACCAAGGCTAACATTCCATGTAGAGAGAACTCTTGATTAAATAGTTGAAGTGTATATGGATAGTACCATTAAGCATGGGGTGTCATTCCAGGGCATTTAATACTAAAAACAGAAATAAATCTTCTGGTTCAGCCACCTTGAGTCCCCTAATCCTATTTATAAGGCTCCTTGAACATTAAATGGCTCTTAGAAAACAACATTTAGATAACTTAAGTGCAACCTGAATCACATACACATATATTTAGCACCAGTTTGGCTCACCAAATGATTGAGTTTGTGTCCATTTAAAGATGATCAACTCTGCATCCTGTTTCTTTGTAGTCTCAATGGATCTTTTGCCATCACAGCCTTTTTGTTTATTTTTCCTTTCCAGCCTATGCACAGTGCTGGAAAATTCTACATAGAAATAAATAGAAAAGCTGGGAAATGCCATCTTAAAAACTGAATAGAGGTAAACCAAAACCAGGTGGGCGTGTCTGAAGTAGCAGCAGGATTCTTAACCTGATGTCCATGAACTTTAAAATATTTTGCTAACTCTATTTCAATATCACTGATTTTTTTTTGCAATCCTATATATTTCGTTCTATGCATTTAGGAATAGAACTCTGAGAAGAGGTCCATGGGCTTCACCAAGACTACTAGTGGGGTACATGACACAAAAATTTTAAAAATATGTGACCTCATCACTAAGGTCCTATCCAACCTTGCATCCTGCTTTATCTCTCAAGTACTAGTCACTCCCCTTCTGCAAGAGTGAAAGGTAACCAGTGACAGAACTGAAGTATCTGCCCTGTCCAGACTGACCTATTGGCAGAGCTGGCTGAGGATCCAGCAGCCTCCTGGATGCCAGCCATAGTGACTAAGGGGCAGATACTCAATGGGACAGGCAGTCTTAAGGTCAGGTGGTCTGGGTCAATCAGGATCATAAAGAAGCCAGATAAGAGGGCAAAGGTGGGGGGTAATAAGCCATAATTCAAGGATCATAGGATTTAATATTGGAAAGACTGCAGAGATGACCCTCTAGAATATGTGTGTCATGGACCTCTTTAGCAATCTAATAAAGCCTATGGACCTTTTCTTGGAATTCTGTTACTAAATATATAAAATAAAGTATACAGATTATGAAGAAAACTAGTTAAATATTGAAAGTTATTTTAAAAAAATTTAGTTCATAGACATCAGCTTAAGATCCATACTCTAGTCCATCCCCCTTATTTAACAGGTAGGGAAACTGAGGAAAAGATAAGTAACTTATCCAAGGTCTACAGGTAGTAAGTGGAAGGATCCAAATCCAGGTCATCTGACTCGAAATTCTCTTCTCTATCTACTCCACTGCCCTGCCTCCAGTGATCAAGGATTCTAAGGATGAAATCTGGAATTAGGGCAGAAGGATAAACAGCTCTGTGGATAGTCACAGCAGCCCTAAAAGGATCACAAAACTAGCTGCACCAACAGCTCTTTCTGATATCTGCAGTGGTGCATCACTGTCCAGCTAATCTTGCTTGTCCAGCTTCTCTGGGTGTCTCTGACCAGGCACCTCCTCTACCTGTGTTATCTGGCAAAGCCACATTTTAATGTGTATTTGCCACCACCACCCCCCTTTTCACCCCACCACAAATATTCCCATCTGCTACCTCTGGTCTCCCCTTCCTCCTTTGTGCAGTTTTCCTCTGAGGTGCAGGCAGGGGCTCCTGGATGTAGACACCCTGACAGTTTGGAGAAACATTAAGCTTTGTCAGAAACTTTCCACAAATTGTACATTCTTCCAGACCTTCAACAGAATAAGCAATCCGCTCTCTCAATCTCAGGCTATTATCTCACAGGACCTTGAAGAAAATCAGTGATACTGGGGCCTTTCTGTTTGAAGAATGGAAAAGACAAACTGGTCTGAACATCTTCCATTTTCGTTAGGGCATCGTTAAGTCCACTCGGGCAAAATGATGAACACACCCAGAGGTAGTGTTATAGACTTGAGATACTGATCTCTAAGGGGAAAAAAATGTGGAGAGGTTGGGATCTTGGAAAATGACCATCCAAAATTTAACTAGACATGTAAACATGGACCCAAACACAAGGAAGACACAACAGCTAATAAATAATCAACAGTAAGAGGAATGAAATAATGCCGAGGCTGATTCTCAAGAGAAATGCATGATGACCTGGCTTAGGAAGAAAAATATGCAACAAAACCCATTCATTAGAAAAGGTATATTCAAATCCTACAAGCTGTGCTTAATCAGACATCAGGCACAGGGGGGAAAGAGAATGGTGAGAAGGTGGTTTTAATGTTATTATAGTAAATTTTCACCAATTTGTAATTAGGGAGTTTTTATACCTGAATATATGAGAAGTCCAAATTGTAGATTTTATAAAAACTTGATTTTCAAGTATGTACACTTTAACGAGCAGCTAAGGGGTGCAATGGAGAGAATGCCAGGCCTGAAGTTAGGAAGAGTCATCTTCCCAAGTTCAAATCTCACCTCAGACACTTGACCCTGGGCAAGTCACTTAACCCTGCTTACTTCAGTTTCCTCATCTATAAAATGAGCTGGAGAAGGAAATGGTGAATCACTCCAGTATCTTTGCCAAGAAAATCACAAATGGGTCACAAAGATTTAGACATGACTGAAAAACAAGTGAGGGACATGCTTTAGAAAATTCAACCCAAAGATACTGAGCTCAGTATACCACTGTATTAGGTACCATATCAACTATAAAAGAAACAAACAAAACAAACAAAAAAAACCCCACAATCACTGTCCTTAAAAAGCTTTCCATCTTGTTGGAAGACAAGACATGGACAGATAAAATACCAAGAAACCTATGACCAAGTGCCAAATGAGTGGTACAGACACTATGAGATCACCAAGTTGGAGTGAGTAGTAAAGGATTCATGAAGGGAAGGAGATTTGAACCAGGCCTCAAAAGACAGAAATTCAAGGTGCAATAATTTTGTCTGAGTATTGCTTCCCTCTAAAAAATCTTTTTTATGCTTTCCAAAATCTTTTTTTTAGCAATTTTAATTCTCTGATACACACCACAGAAAAAGGAAGTAGAAGCAGTGAATTGCTCATTTCCTTATTTTATTGTGTCAATGTCTTTCCTTACCTATTTACAATGCTCCAGTACTTTTAGACAAGACACAGATGGATACAGCCATAACAATAAAATGTAGTGTGTGTGTGTGTGTGTGTGTGTGTTTACGTATGCACAAATATATTTAGGATACACACTTATATGTATGTATGTATGTATGCATATACACAAATAAGTGCTTAGTAACCAGTTATTTCATCTCTGTCAAGATAGCCAATTTCACATTTTTTAATCATGTCCATTGCTTATGATGTCCATCTCTCTTTTTGAAGAAAGTATTTTTGACTTAGAGGCATATGACTTCTCAATACAAAACTTGGTATTCTTTCATTTCTTAGTGGGAAAAAAGATTTAAGCCTTTGGACTATTTTCTTTCATCACAGATTAAAATTCCCAATTTATTTTTCACTGTCTTCTCCTGCAACCAACTTTTCATTGAAGTAAATGAGTGTACATCAAGGCATATGTTGACTTGGTTTGGAGGATCTTGCCAATTTCTTCAGTTTCTTGTTCTTTATCCTCTGTGATGGATGCTGGCATACAAGCTCCAATTACCTTCATGGTCATCTTTTTGCTTTGCAGGGTGAGGTGAGGTGACATCAAGAGCTGTACAGGTGAAAAGACTGTTTCTTTTTTGATGAGGTGACCCATGATTTATTTGATTTGGGGGAACTCTCAGTAAGGAAATGTGTGAATGCATGGAAACTTACAGTGTTATAGAGTTGCGTACACCATTAAGTTTAAGTGAAGTAGCCAGGGTCACACAGTATAGTATATGTCAGTGGTGAGACTTGAACCTAAGTCTTCTGAGGTTCAAAGCCAGCTCTCTGTCCACTTTTCTAAGCTGCCTCTGAAATAACAAATTTTCCAATGAAAATTTCGTGTTTTCTTTGCAGAAAGCAACTCCATTTTTTTTCATTCCTCTTTCCAAGGAAAAATCTGTGAGCTGTCTACTTTATGTTTTATGTTTTGATTTACACTGAGAATGACAATTTTGATGGAGTTCACTTACTCAATATGTTGCTTATGGGGCAAATCTCATATCTAGAGTATCTACAGTAAATTAATGTTTATAAATGGTCTAAACTATGATACTCTTGGCATTTTCTGTGCCATTTTTTATTTTTTCTTTTAAATATTTTAAATTAAACTGTCCTCCCACTACTTTCATTGAGAAACTTCAAAAAAATGCTACTGCAAAACAAATCCCTACATTAGATTAAAAAAATGTAAGTCTCTTTCTACATCTTAAGTTCATCTTCTCTTTGTCAGGAGGTGAATCTCTGCTGCATTTTCTTCCAGTCTACCAATTTCACTGCTAAAGCACAGGACTGAGCAACTAGCACCTGGGACAGTGCTTTGGACGTAGTAGGAGCTTAGTAAATGCCAGTTGAATTGAATATGTTGTATTTTGCATTTTCCATTGTTCCATGGGTCATCATGGCCGAAGCTGTCACTAACCTTTTGGCCAGGCTTTTGGTGATGACCTCCTTTACATTTAACTAGACTGATCTTTTGCTATAACTGGGACTTCATTCAAATCCTTTTTTAGCTTGGCAGAACCTGCCAGAGCTTATGCTCAGTCGACCTAGGCTTCATCAACTCAGGTTCCCTTCTGCACCTTGGTGAAGCATCATTTTGTGGATAATCTGTCATTTAACCTCTCTGAGCCTCAGTTAATTTCCTCATGTATAAAATAAGGATGTTGTAAGTCTCTTTCAGCTTTAATCTATGATTCCTAGATCTTTTTGCAAATTTCAAATTCACAGAATGTGAATTACTAAGGCTTTTTTCCCTCTAATACCTGTAATTTTATTTGTGAATATTTCATAGGAAAATAAACCCTATCACCACAAAAATAATTACCATCATAAATCAAAACACCTACTTGAAAGTATGGTCTTTGTACTTTTTCACTGGACCATGCCAACTGAACCCAAGAATAAGGGTTCCCAGAGACATTTTTAGAAGAGTTAGCAGTAGATAAAAGTCTTAATTTTTTTTGTATCTTGGCCCCTTTGGCAGTCTGCTGAAGCCAAGGACACTCTCTGGATATTTTAAAATTCAGTGAGGTAGTGCAGTGGCTATAGTCCCGGACTTGAAATCAGGAAGACCTAAGTTCAAATCCAGTCTTGGATATCTATTAATTTGTATGACCTTAGACAAGTCAGTTAACTTCTGCCTCAGTTTCCTTATCTGTAAAATGGGGAAATTAATTGCACTACTTCCCAGGGTTGTTGTGAGAATCCAATGCAGTAATATTTGTAAAGAGCTTTGCAAACCTTAACGCAGTATATAAATGAAAGGAATCAGTATTGTGCACAAAATAAAATGCATAGGACTCCAAAGGAAAACAATCATGTTGGAATAATATAGCTATAAAAAAAAATTTTTCAAGAAGTCATGGGACTCAAGATTAAGAACCTCTCATCCAGTTAAACCTTTCAAATGGTTACCTAAAATCATTAGGCCCATGAAAGTGCTACCTGACCCACAGAATTCACATTAGCCCAACTTATATTTACCAGTCCATCTGCTCTATCTCAGCCACTCTGTCTTACCTACTTTTATATACCTCCAAATCAGTATATTAAGGGAACTTAAGCTTCTGCCTATAGCAGATGGATCTGCCCATGTCCAATGCACTTGTCTATGTCAAATACATCTGCTTGCATCGAAAAAATGCAGGGAACATTCACAAAGGTAGATGCCCATGAAAACCTAATGAAAGAAGAGTCATAGACAATTTCTTTTTAGTAATACCATATCAGATTTTCATTATGTCCACTGTCTGATTTTTATTAATCCTGTTGCTTATTTTTTTTCCTTAAAGATTTTGAGCATGCCAGTCAGTACTAAGTTCTTTTGTTTTATTTCACTGGGGATGAAGGAAGGGGGGAGATTTTCATGCTCATATTAGCTTGAAATACCTATTTATCTCTTCCTTTTGTTCATTAGGACCCACACATGTTGGCCCAGGGTAAATTTCAGCATTTAGCCCCAATTTCAGTTCAAGCATAGACCTGAGTTATCTTTGTGGATTGAAAAAAAAAAAGCCAGCAGAGAATGTTATCACTCCTGGACTTCTTTGTTTGCTCAGCACAGACTCCCATGTACCAGGAAAAAAAAGAAAACATAAAAGGAAAAACAACTAGGTTTCCTTTTAAATTCATGCGGCTTTGAAGATAAAGAGGAAAAGCAAAGGGTCCTTTGCCTTCTCTACACAACAGCCATTTCCAAGACATTTTGAAACGCTTATCCTAACCCTAAAACACACCCAGGTACATTCGCCTTCTTTCAAAGTTCAATAAGCCAAACACTTGGGGAAGGAGATGAAGGAATCCTCAATCTTCATTGTAATGTGTTTGTAAGGCATAGCATGGGATGTTAGAGCAATATATCCTCCACAATTCTTACCTCCCAAATATTTCCATTGATTTACAGCCCTGATGAGAAACTATGCTTCAATGCCCCCTCCCTCACCCACACACACACCCATAGCTCTGACCGTGAGCACCAATAAGAGCCCTTAGAACACCCAGAGTAGCTGAAAGGGTTTGATTGATATTGTGTGCTGAAAATAAAAGAAAGAACATTTTAGAACATATTACCAGCAATTAAGTTTTCTGAGCAAGCCCTCAGAAGCCCTTCCAGGGGTAAGAGATATGCCATTCTGCTACATGGCATAGCTACATGGCTCCTGTTTTTCTTTTCTGTAGAAGAAACACCTGAGAACAATTTGGCTACATAATATGTTTCACCCTTCCATCTTAGAGGTTAAAATATCCCCTCTAATGGTAGTGGGAGAGGTAATTATGTGAGTAAATACTGTCAATTAAGTAGTATTACAAGGAAGTTCTCCATTAAAAATCAACAGCAGCCTTGGATGTGGTTCAAGATGGATTCACCTCATCCCAATTCTATACTAGAACAAGTCATGTTATTATGAGTTTCCAGAGAGCTCTTAACCACTCAGAAGCTTCTGTTCTTGTCTGTCCTTAGTCCAATGACACTTTTTAAGCCCCTACCAGGTACAGAATACTGTGATTGGTACAGAGATATGGATGTAAAGGGAAATCAAGAAAAGAGGAGATAGAATCTCTCCTTCTTAAGAAATTTCCAGTCTAAATCAAAAGAGAGCAAGTACACATGCAAAACTCATAACAACATATGTGCAAGGGGGATAAAGACCTTTGCCATAGAAGTGAAGATGCCTGGCAAAGATTACAGCTCTGGCCCTCTCCCTGTAATGTTAATAAGTCTTCTCCTTCCGGCTTATAGAAACTTAAAGGTAATCTGCAACCTCCATGCTAGCTGCTAAAGGCATAACAGGAAATGAAAGAAAGTGACTGGCTGTAACCCAACTTAAAAAAAAAAAGCTTTGGTACTTACTTTATATGTAGGAAGGGGGATGGGAGAAGTAAATCCAGTTTGTTTTTTTATTTTAATGTCATCAGCTCATGTGCTAGCCCAGTGTGGCCCTTGGGAGTTTCTTAAGGTATGAGCCACTGAGTCCAAAAGAAAAGCCAGTTGGGTTCAAGCAGTCCTCACTAAAGAAGTTGTGGCCAAGATTTCTGGAAGAGGAAACAATTAGCTGAGCCACACTTTCTGGAGTGCAAAGGTGCTTGGTACCAGAAGTTAACCCTGACCCTTATAGACCCTCCTCCCATTAGAGGAACTACAACAATTTTGAGAGTGTGCCTAAAGAAGACAAGCTTACTTCTTCACTCCTCTTTGGACTTTGTTCCTGACTTTCCTGACTTCTTTTCTGTGCCCCCAAACAGGTATCTTCTCTCCTCCCCTCACCTTTTCAAGTCTAGTCTTCCCCTTATTAGAATATAAGCTTCTTGAGGACAGGGGCACTGTCTTTCTTTTTTGCTTGCATTTGTAGTCCTTGTGTTTACAAACTACTTGGCACATAGTAAATGCTTAATGAATGCTTGATGACTTGTAAAATGGATTGTTTCAAAGAGGGTAATACTGTGCAGTCCATTATCCTTTGCTAAGACTATGGCTGAATTGGCTATATGAAGGCTTGGAGTACTCCAGAGAAGAATCTAGAAGTTCACAGAGTTAGAGCTAGAAGGGACTTGAGGCACTATTTAATCCAATTTCCTCATTTTTTAGAAGAAGGCCCAAAATGGTTAAGTGCTTTGCCCAAGGTCACGCACATAGCAAAGCAGCAGAGACATGCTTCAAAACCAATTTAGCATGCTGCATCTAGTGTTTTTTCTACTGTACCCACACTGACATCCACAAGCCTAACATTAGGAAACAGAAACAAGGTTGGGGATATAGGCCCAAAGACAAGAATATCATCCTTAAAAATCTTTTCAGGGTTCTGCTTATCTGGACTCATAGGTCTTTGTATAGCAATGATACTGGGGACTGAGGCCATGGAGAGTACTAGACACTGGAGAAGGGATCCCAAGCGCAATTATATTCAAAGCATTTATGACAGATATGTTCAGCATATACTTTTGCAAATCTCAGGGTAAGAAGGACTAATTAGTCAACAAGCATTTACTTAGATCCTACTATGTACCAATACATGCTAATTAGGTCAGAGGTACAAAGTAAGCTAAAAGACAAGCCTTACTTTCAAGGAACTCACAGTCTAATGGCAGAGACAACATGCAAACATGGGAGAGTCTTAGTGAAACTGTGGGTGTCGGTGAGAAAATGGATAGAAATTGGAACTATGTGATTGAGTATGGTTACCAGATTGTAATTCAACCAACATGAGGTCCAAGAAGCTGATACTGCCTGAGGCCTACCATTCATGACCATGAAAGCACTTCACAATAATTTTTAAAACTTGGGCCAACATAGGACTTTGGAACAGATTTTTTTTTGACTCAACATGGAAATGCATATAAGTGAGAGACCATTCTTGTGTTTTTTAAAGGGAAAACTTAGCAAAGATGTTCTGCTTAGTGAGAGACCATCACTACCAGCATGCCCTTAGAATGGAGGTGTATAGGTTTTTCTCTCTCTGGAAATAGATAAGAACATATGTAACTTCCTAATTAAAACAGATCATAACAGTAGGTATACACAGGTATAACTAACCAGTAATCTAAGAGGTTCTATGGTAGTTAAAGTATTGCGAAAAAAGTGTTTCTCTCTAGGATTCCTTGCCAGGACTCATAGCTATCAAGATCAAGGCTTTAAGAGCATGCTACCCAAAGAGATGCTTATTTTGGCAGGAACTAAGACATCTAGAACCATATTTTATAATTCTCAAAGAGACTCAGGGCCAAAGTTATTAATAGCACTTTCTGTGGATGTTGGGGAACCAAGAAGTCTGAACAGGAGGCTAAGTGATGTCAAGGGGTGACATTTCTAGTGCATTCACAGGATGCCACCTGTGAAAAAACATTTGTCAAGTACTTATTATATGCCATATCCTGTGCTAAAACCTGTGGCTGCAAACATAAGCAAGCACTATAGTCCCTGCCCTCAAGGAGTTTACAATTCTAGAAAACACATAGTGCTTCAGGTTTTATTCTATACCTGCTTTTATTTGGGCCAAAAAAAGCTACCATTCTTTCACTGAATGCCAAATATATAAACAGCATGTAGTGTAGGTCCAGGCACAAACCAAAGTCTCAGAAGAAATTAAGTCCAAATACCTGTAAAAAATGGCTCTAAACAAATTCTAAAGCAGCAGAACTCACAAAAAGACAGAGTGAAACAAATTTCCAGCCCAAGACAACCTGGTGGTTGATTAGAAAGGTCTATCGCACTGGCCTGGGAAAGGAATACAGTTCAGCTTGGGTGTGCAGGCAAAACAGGCCTCAGCAAACTTGGAGCAGCCCTCAGAGGACCGAATCATGTGCAGCTGTGGCAATTTCCAAGCTTGGTTTCAGCCACGGGCCTTGCATGTGGCCCCAGGGCGGTGGCTGCTTCTGGAGCTTCTGGCCCATGGACTGAGCTCAAAAATTATTTTGAGGAGCAAGTAAGAGAAGCAGAGGAAAAACTGAGAGTGGTGCTAAATGAGACCCAAAAAATACTGAAGAAAATAACACCTTAAAAAATAGCCAAACCCAAATGGCAAAAGAGGCCCAAAAAGCCAATGAGAAGAATGCCCTTAAAAGCAAACTTGGCCAAATGGAAAAGGAAGTCCAAACTCAAGTAATTGGCTGGGATCATGAGCAAACTTCACAAAAAAAAAGTCAGGCCATAGAATCTTTCTTTGGTGACAAAGAAGATCAAAACATACAACCAGAAGAAGACAACAAAGTCAAAGCGACTCCTTCCAAAGACTCCAAGAAAAATATGAATATGTCCCAGGCCATGGAAGAGCTCAAAAAGAATTTTAGAAGCAAGTAAAAGAAGTAGAGGAATAACTGGGAAGAGAAATGAGAGTGATGCAAGAAAATCATGAAACATAAGTCAACAGACCCCCAAAAACACTAAAGAAAATAATACCTTAAAAGAGCCTAGACAACATTTTTCAGGAAATTATTGAGGAAAACTGTCCTGATATTTTAGAATCAGAAGGCAAAATAAAAATTGAAAGAATTAGAATTCACCAATCACCTCCTGAAAGAGATCCCCAAAGGAAAACTTCTAGGAATATTGTAGCCAAATTCTAGAGTTCCCAGGTCAAGGAGGAAATATTGCAAGCAGCCAGAAAGAAACAATTCAAGTATGGTGGAAAGACAATCATGATAACACAAGATTTAGCAGCTTCTACATTAAGGGACTGCAGGGCATAGAATATAATATTCCAGAGGGCAAAGGATATAGGATTACAACCAAGAATCACCTACCCAGCAAAACTGAGTATAATCCTTCAGGGGAAAAAAGGGTTATTCAGTGAAATAGAGGACTTTCAAGCACTCTTGATGAAAAGACCAGAGCTGAATAGAAAATTTGACTTTCAAATACAAGACTCAAAAGAAACATGAAGAGGTAAACAGGAAAGAGACATCACAAGGGACTTATTAAGGTTGAACTGTTTATATTCCTGCAGGGAAAGATGATATTTGTAACTCATGAAACCTTTGTCAGTGTTAGGGTAGTTGGAGGGAAAAAGTTATATATATGTAGATAGATAGATAGACAGACAGACAGACAGATAGATAGATAGACAGATAGATAGATGGCACTGGTTGAGTTGAAGATGAAGGGGTGATATCTGGAGAATAAAATTAAGAAGTGAAAGAGGATTATACTGGGAGGAGAAAGGGAGAGGTGGAATGGGGTAAATTATCTCACATAAAAAAGTAAAGAAAAGGCTTTTACAGTGGAGGGGAAATGGGGGAAAGTGAGAGGGAATGAGTGAATCTTATTCTCATTGGATTTTGCTTAAGGAGGGAATAACATACACACTCAATTGGGTATGGAAATCTATCTTACCCTATAGGAAAATAGGGGAGGAAGGGGACAAGAGAGCAGAGGGATGATAAAGGGGATGGCCGATTGGAGGAAGGGGTAATCAGAAGCAAACACTTCTAAGGAAGGACAGGGTCAAAAGAGAGAATAGAATAAATGGGGAGGTGGGATAGGATTAAGGGAAATATACTTAGTTTTTCACAACTACAGAAGCGTTTTGCATGACTACACATGTATAATCAAGTTGCTTGCCTTCTCTGAGGGTGGGCTGGGAGGGAGGAAGTGAGAAAATTTGGAACCCAAAGTTTTAAAAATAAATGTTTAAAAAAATTGTTTTTACATGCATCTGGGAAATAAGATATACAGGAAATGAGGTATAGAAATCTATCCTGCCCTACAAGAAAATTGAAGGGGAATGAGATAAGTGGGGGGGGGGGAGAGATAGAAGGGAGAGCAGATTAGGGGAAGGTGTATTCAGAATGCATGCTATTGGGGCAGCTAGGTGGTGTAGTGGATAGAGCACTGGCCCTGAAGTCAGGAGTACCTGAGTTCGGCCTCAAACCGCTTGACACTTACTAGCTGTGTGACCCTGGGCAAATCATTTAACCCCAATTGCCTGAAAACAAAAAAAAACCCAAAAAACAGAATGCATGCCATCTTGGGGTAGGGGGAGGGATGAGATTGGGAGAAAATTTGAAACTCAAAATCTTGTGGAAGTGAATGTTGAAAACTAAAAATAAATTAATTTAAAAAAGAAATAAAAAGATTTTTTAAAAAAAGAAAATAGGAGATATTTTGCATTTTATTTTTGTTTATATTTTAAGTGGTTTACTTTTTAATTTTAAAAAGCTAATTTTAGCTAGGTTTTAGTTTTCTTAATGAATAAAAGTAATATCTTTTATGATTGAATATTCAATAGCTATTCATTTTAAAGAAAAAAATTCTCTGGGTGCATACCATACTGAAATATATTGATCAAGCCTGTGCATTTACTAGACATTTATTAAGTACCTTTTTGTGTGCAGATAAGCATGGAGGAAAATATATTTAGATAGGTATAGTCCTTGTGGAGTTTATGATTTAGAAAAGAATGAAACAAACACAGATAATTATAACTCACAATATTACATAATAAATAATCAGCAAGCATTTATTAAGCTCCTACTATATGGTAGGCAGTATGATAGGCACTGAGAATATGAAGGCAACATTACCTAGTATTGAGGAACATGAGAAGTATATTAGAGAACTGCAAAACAACATATTCTGTCAAATTGGAGGCAGAATGTTGATGCTAACGGTATCGAGAAAACCTTCCTGGAAGAAGTAACATTAGACTTTAAAGGATAGGTAGTAATCTGATGTACAAAAAGAGGGAGTGAGCACCTTCCCGGTATAGGGAACTGCCTGAGCACAAGAATGCAGAATACAGGGCATATTAGAGGGCAGAAGTATAGAGGACATTTAGGAAATTATCATAAGGGTGGATAACTGAATGGTACTAGATGCTGTAGGGGCTTGATAGGTTCTTTGCTTGGAAGGGAATAACTAAAGCTTTCGGAGCAGTAGGAGTAACAAGACTAGATCCATGGATGGAGGTGCCATAGTGCCTAGAGGAACAGGCCTAGAGTCAGAATCATCTTCCTGAGTTCAAATCTGGCCTCAGACACTTACTAGCTATGTCACCCTGGGCAAGTCACTTAACCCTGTTTGCTTCAGTTTCCTCCTCTGTAAAATGAGCTGAAGAAAGAAATGATAAACTGCTGCAGTATCTTTGCCAAGACAAGCCCAAATGGGGTCATAAAGAGTTGGTCACAGCTGAAAAATGACTGAACAACACGGACAAGAAGGATCATTCTGCTAGTAGGATAAAGGCTAGACTGGCATGGGATTGAGTAGAACTGGGAACCTAAAGGAGGTCAACTATGGAAAATTAGAAAAGGACTAAGTAGCCAATTGTTTTCAGAAAGGATTAAAACTAATAGTCATGGGTCTTCATTTAATGAGAAGTGCAGGAAGGAAATGATTGTATAAGGTTCTGAGAAATGTAGTGGCATGGTAATCTAACATGCCATTGTTAGACTTCTCCCTGATGCACATGGGGTGAATGGGAGATGGAGGCTATGGGCTGACTTACTAACACACCCTCAAGCAGAACCTGGGTGAGCCAGCAGGGTCAGGTATTTGCCTTGGTGGCAAATGTGTTCTGTCACCCAGGGCCCCAGGCTGTGACCTTCTCCCTGAGGTTGTTCTGCTGAGAGCTGTTGCCTGCAGCTACTCTCACTCTCCAGTGAGAAGGGTGATGGGGGAGGGGAAAAGATTGGGTAACAGGGCCTGCCCCAGTTGGACATCAAGCAAAGCAAACAAAGGGCTCTCCTAGCCTTCACCTTAGGAGGTCGCTCTCACCCTCCTCCCTGAGAGGGATGGGTTGGTGTCTTTGCCTAACCTCTCTCCCCCACCCATCTTTTACTGAAAGCCAGTGTGAAGGTTTAGGGAGACAAGGCTGAAATAAAAGATCATAAAAGCAGCTAGGGAGCACAGCTCACAGTGGGCTGGGTCTTGAGTTAGGAAGGGATAAGTTCAAATCCCCCCTCAAATACTTACCAGTATCTTTGGTCTTTATTCAAAGGCAATCAGTTCCTTTGACTTTTTGTTTTAAAATGCACTAAAAAAATTCTAGGGCATAGCTTTTGGTTATCATTAGGAAACTTCCTGAAACCACAGTCCCCAAAGTCATTCAAATACTGTCCCTTAGTATGTACAAAAGGAACGGTGGAGGTTTAAGTTGCTGGCACAAAATGGGACCCTGGAAGCAGTGCCATAAGCAAGAATTGTGCACCAATGGAGTCCTAGAAATAGTTACAGGATGTATAAACATGTGGGTAATTCAGGAACAGAGAAGAACAATCCTGCATCTGAGTCAAGGCATCACCAAATATCCCAGAGTGGTTTGGCCCTCATCATCTATTTCTACCCTCTTATTTTATAGTATATTGCTGGAGATTCCACAGCCGTTTAGCAGCAGAGCCAGGCCTAGGGCCCAAACCTCTTGACTCTCAGTTCAGATTTTATCATGTTACTTCCTTGAATACTTTGATTCGATTTCTTAATCAGTGGTTAATAACAGGTAAACTTGAATTTCATTTTGAGAATTTAATGTTCTATAACTAGATAATTAAAAGCATATTTATTCAAAGATGATCCTGGGTTTGAAGACAACAAAGACTCACCCTACCTTCACTTTCTGGGCCCTTTGTCCCTTTTAATTGTGTTTTCTGTGTGCCCAAGCAGCTGAGTAGAAGCTCATGGTGGGCTGGGTCTCAAGTCAGGAAGACCTAAATTCAAGTCCTCCCTCAGACACTTAATAGTTGTATGATTCTGCCTACCTCAGTCTCCTCAATTTTAAAAGGGAGATAACAATAGCAGCTACCTCATGGGGTTGTTGTAAGGATCAAATGGGACAATATTTATATAGCACTTGGCACTGCATCTGGTATATATTAGGTACTTAATAAATGCTTGTTCCTTCCTTCCTCCCCTCCTCTGGCAACTACAACTCTTCTATCATAAAAATATTTGATACAACTGATAATAAATTGAATTAAATAGAATTCCAAAGCCTAATGACATTCCTTGGGCTTTAACAAGGGTGTGAGTGTAGATGCAGATGCAGATGCAGATGTAGACAGATGTAAGTGTAGGTGTAGTGTAGCTTAGATATACGTATGGGCATAGATGACATAAATGTAGAGGCATTCTGGTATAATAGATAAAGAACCAGCCTCAGATTCAGGAATTTTTGTTGTTGTGGTTGTTGTTAATTCAGGAATGTTGTTATTGTTTTTGTTGTTGTTAAGGCATACCGTTGCGTTTGACTTTTCATGACCCCATGGACCACAGCACCCCAGGCCCTTCTTTCCTCCACTATCTCCCCAAATCTGCCCAATCTCATGTTCATTGCTTACATGACACTATCTATCCATCTCAAACTCTCCCATCCCCTTTTCCTTTTGCCTTTAATCTTTCCCAGCATCAGGGTATTTTTTAATGAGTCATGTTTTCTCATCATGTGGCCAAAGTATCTAAGCTTCAGCTTCAGTACTTGATCTTCTAGTGAATTACCTGAATTAATTTCTTTGAGTATTGACTGTTTTGTCTCCTTGCTGTCCAAGGGACCCTCAAAAGTCTTCTCTAGAACCACAATTCAAAAGAATTGATTCTGCAGTGCTCAGCTTTCCCTATAGTCCAACTCTCATACTGCAGAAAACAAAAAGAAAAACAAACAAAATCAAAGACATAGCATTGAGGGGTGGGGAGCCTGTGGCCTTGAGACCTCTTGGATTCAGTCAAAGGGCTGCATTTAAGGACCTAGAGAGCCTTGAGGCTGAAGGTTCCCCACCCCTGCTTTGTCTATATCTACTTTGCTTATCAAGTTTCTTTCTAGAATGGGCACTAGTGATGCCTTTTGGGAAGACCCTAGGCATAAACCAAATACGAGTTTCAAAAAATTTTCTCCAGGGTTTCAGAGTAGGGACACAAAGAGTCAGAGGCTACAAGCCTGATGCCTCCCTTTATGGTCTAGGCTCCCCCAGGACTGAATCCAGCCTTTGTGAGCCTAGAGTCAGTGCTCTTAATGGAACAGGGTGTTGTAGCCTCCTCAACCCAGCACACACACACACACACACACACAAAACCTATGTTTTCTATAATAGGAATTACTACTTGAGTTAAAAAAATTAATCTTCACAACTACAGGATATAGGGGGCAGGGTTAGACAGCAGTTTGTCTGAAAAAAATCTAGAAGTTGTAGTAAAGCAACATCTAGGAATGACTCAAGTGTGAGCAGTCAGCCAAAAAATAAGCTAAAGTCTTCTAAACTAAGTATCTGGCCCATGGCATGTAGCTTCCAGGAGTAAGGAGATGCTAACTACTCTGTACTCTGTTCTGCTCAGACACTTAGAATATTGTGTTCAGTTCTAGGAACCCCTGATTAAGAAAAGAAAGAATGAAAACTAGAAAGCATAGAGAAGTATAGTATAGTATAGTAGTCCAGCATATTTTAGTAGGGATGTTTTTTCAGGTGTGGATTAGACTAGATGGCCTCTGAGATCTCTTCCATCTAAAATCCTGTGACTTGCCCAGGGTCATACAGTATCAAGCAGCATTTGAATTTCTCTCTTTCAACTCCTGGTCCAGTATGCCATCCATTGTATCATGCTGCCATTAATGAACACCAATACTATGATACACTTCTTATAATAAAAGAAAAAAAAAGCTCAAAGGGAAATCTGGGTTCCAGTTTTACTTTTGACATATACCAGCCCTGGACAAATCATTTAAATTCAATGCTCTATACACACCCTATACAGTTTTCAGAGAAGATGTGCTCCTGCATTGGTAGAAATGTTATGAAACCAATTGTAATGAAGTCATAAATCCAGCCCTTATCCCTTTAAGGGTGGCAAAGCACTTTACAGACACTATAAAATTTGAGCCTCCCCAAAGCCCTCTATAGTAAGTGCTATTATTAGCATCATTTTATAATTAAGGAAACTGAGACTCAAAGACTAAGTCACTTGCCAAAGGTGACATAGCCACTACTAAGCATTTGAAGGTAGAATTGTCAATCAATTCTTCCTGACCTCAAATTAAATACCCTATCTGTTCCTTTGGCCTGCCTGGAGGACATAGTTGGGGTGGCAGACAAGAGGGTGCTATCTTCCCAAGCACATAGCAGTACTCCAGGGTAATCACCATCATCTTGTTCTTTAGAAAGAATCTTTCTCCAGGAGCTCCTCCCACTGATCTCCAATAAGATAGGTACTAGATGTCTTATACCAACAGCACCAATACCATACAATGAAAAACACAATGAAGGAGCTAATCTAATAACCACGATGTCATCACTGATTACCTCCAAGATCATTCTCTAGATGGCAGTTGAGTTCTGCAGATGAGTTACCACCTGACCCAGGGTCTTAAATATAGGAAGTAGGGAACATGAAGGGAGGGCTTTTTGGTCTAAGTATAGGCCTCCCTGATTTTCCCAGAAGAGACAAAATTTAGTTGTTTAACATGGGCTTTAATCTGAAGGGGCTGGAAACGCCTAGGAATAATGCAAGTCTTTTCTTGATTTGCTTTCTTTTTTTTAAGGATGGCCAGGGTCCATGGCAATTTGGTTTATAAAAGGAATAAATATTTAATTTTCAAAAGGCAAATAAATAGAGTAAAATAGGGTGACAATAGGAAGTCAGAGTCCTAGCCATGACATAATCCTCCTTACATAAGGATTAATTATGATCGAACTAAAAAAAAAATTAATAAAAAGGAATGGTTTGTAAAATATCCCTTTTAAAAGGTAGGAGCTCCCTGTTATAAAATGACAATCATCATCATCATCATCATCATCATCATTTAGATAGATTGGAAGTAAAAATCTGTCCCACCTCAAATAATGTGCGGTAATACAAAGATATCCTGTTATAACACAGTTTGCCTAGAAAGGAAGCTTCCTATGCTATACTATATGAGGAATTTTAAATCATAGAATTATAAATTTAGAACGGGAAGGGACCTTTGAGACTGTTCAGTCCAACCACCTCATTTTACAGATGAGGAAAATAAGGCGCAAGTGATTTACCATTAATCGCATAGCTAGTAGGTATCAAAGTCAGGATTTGAACCCAGATCTCTCTCACTTTGAGCTCCAGCACCGTACCTAATGCACCAGGACCTTTCTATAGTCAGACACAATGTGTAACAGCAGAAAAATACTGGCTTTGGAGTAAAAAGGCCTCTGCTCCCCATGGTAGAGGTGATCATAACTGAGGAACACATATCAATTTGATTTTGATAACTCTCACAAAAATTTCCATCAAATATGAAAGATCATGGACAACACCATTACCACAAAATCCCAAAAGACATCAAATTGGCCTGGCCATGAGCCAAATTTCTCATCTCTGAAATCTGTGAGGAATGGTCTATGTTTACATGGAGGGTATCCTTGATGAACATATGAGGAGGGAACAGGCTGGCAGATTTCACAAATAATTTTCTATGGCACATCTTCACATTCACAAACTGGCTGAGAGTCATCATGCACAAAAAACCATTATGTGTTGATTTCATAGAAGCCATTTGACTTAGGGAAACAAAATTCAGCCTTAAAGGCTGACCGTAAACAAGATGTCTCCAATCAATGCTGAGATCATTTAAGATTCCATGACGTCTGCACCACAGAGATAACTTTATTCAGTAATCATCTGAGTGTCAACATTAAGCTAGGTATAAAATAGAGGAAGATTTATTTGTCCAAGTTGATTCATTACCAGTGCAATGAAGGATTTAATGAACAAAGTCCACAAAGAGGGAGGCACTATTGAAAAAGTTCTTTAGATGTTCCTGTTCACAGATGACAAAGATGGTTACACAGAGGCCTGAGAACACTACAGGGCATCCTCAATGACATTCACTATTTCTCAAAAGATGTTATTAACCTAGACATCCACAGCTGAAAAACACAGTGGGTGAAGCCTACATACTGCTTGTATGACATTCAGTTGGACAGATACTCTGAGTTCATGCCTTGTGGTATATATGTCTTGAACACATACTGTAGATTAACAGTGTAATGGGCCCAGGATCAATAGGAAGGAAAAACTGGATTATGTTTTGCTTGGGAAACTAAACAGTGTGTTCACTGGTCCCAAAACTTTCACTCCTACACCCG